>NW_021132707.1:0-1092 GCF_004193835.3 Ostrinia furnacalis
TACTTAAATACGAGATAAAATTTTATCGATAACGTCACCTACTAAGTTACAAGATTCTACGCAATTAGTTTTAAGGGTGATACTGGTGGCATTCTGAAATGCTAAAGAAGCAAAAAAAGGATTATCAGTACCTCAATAAAAAGAACTATAACTGATTATCAGTCCCTCAACAAAAATATATTTTTTATTGAGGCCAGAGGGCCTCGTATTTTTGTTGTACAACTTTTAACTCAAATTTCAGATTAAATTTATCTTACAAACAGATACACAGTCACATATACAGACTAGAGGTGGGCGCCACGCCGGCGCGCCGCCGCCGCCGCGAATTTTTTCACGCCGCCGCCGCCGACGACCAGCTGTCGGCGCGCCGATACTGATACTGTACCAACTATTTGCAATTTATTCCTCTCCTATAGCTGAGCGGCTATTCTAGTTCAATAAAGTCCTAGTATCACTACGACCGGCACCGATCTATTGTGATCGGCGCTATCTTCCTTACAGTTCGTCTCTGAGTCCTGCATCCATTAGGAATTGCAGTATCTTTTGGGGGGCGATATGTTTTACATCTTGTGGGCTTAGGATGTGTTTGCCTAGGTGTAAGCTCCGCTTGCGCATCGAAGGTCCGCAGCCGTGAGAATATGTGGTGGCGTTTTATCTGCCTCTTGGCACATCCTGCGCGTTCTTGATTCGGACAGTCCCATAGTGGACGAGTGCTTGTTTAAGCTGCAGTGTCCAGTGAGGGCTCGAACTAAGATGCGCATTTTGATCCTACTCAGTCCTATAATCTGCTTAGAGCATTTTCGGTCATAGGCTTTTATGAGAGCTTTGGAATGAGTTAATCCTGGCGTGTCTGACCATGCCTTAAAGGATTTGTTTTAATAGATGTTCTCCAGGGTCATTCAAGCGAGACTTTTGGGAATGCCACAAAAGGGTTCTTGACCATATTGTGTTCCCCCTCCGCTCGTCGCTTAGTTCGTCGGCATTTTCATTGCCACCATTCCCGCGTGACCTGGAACCCATTTCAGCGTTACTCTGTTACGTTCTCCTAGGGTATTCAGTCGACTCATGCAGTTTTCTACCAACTTTGAGGTA
>NW_021132709.1:0-1778 GCF_004193835.3 Ostrinia furnacalis
CCACTTAGGGTAGTTTTCTCCCTTCAGAATAATTTCTGCCCCTTTAGGGTAATTTTCTCCCCCTTCAGGATAGATTTCTTCCCCCTTTTAGGGTATTTTCTCCCCCCCTTACGGTACATTTCTCCCTCTTCAGGGAAGTTTTCTTCCCCCTTCAGGTTAGTTTTCTCCCCCTTCAGGGCAGTTTTCTCCACCCTTCGGGATAATTTTCTGCGCCTTTAGTTAGAGTACTTTTCTATCCCTACCAGGGTACATTACTCCCCCCCTTAAGATACATTAACTGACCGGAGTTGATGTTGAGCAGATGCAAGCGCACAGGGCTCCTGGTGGCGCCGACGCATAGCAGCGGGTATTCCAGCTCCGGCGTGATGATCAGCTCGAAGGCCGCTAATGGAGAAGGCAGGACACACTCGAGGCCAAACTACGCTCGAAGCTAGACTGCCTCCCCCTAAGTCAGCCAGATTACTACTCCCTAAGTCAGATCCCCTCCCCAGATTACCCCCCTCATCCCAGATAGCCCCTCCCCCTCTCGTGAATAGATAGCCCCCCTTAGGATAGAACCCACTTAGGGTAGTTTTCTCCACCCTTCAAGATAATTTTCTGCCCCTTTAGGGTAATTTTCTCCCCCTTCAGGGTAAATTCTTCCCCCCTTTATGGTAGTTTTCTGCTCCCTTCGGGGTAATTTTCAACCCCCTTCAGGGTAGTTTTCTCCCCCCTTCAAGTTAGTTTTCTCCCCCCTTCAGGATAATTTTCTCCCCCTTCAGGGTAATTTCTCCCTCCCTTTAGGGTATTTTCTCCCCCCTTTAGGGTATTTTCTCCCTCCTTTAGAGTAGTTTTTCTACCCCCTTCAGGGCATTTTTCTCCCCCTTCATGGTAGTTTTCTCCCGCCTTCAGGACAGTTTTCTCCCCCTTCAGAGTAGTTTTCCCCCTGTAGGGTAGTTTCCCCTCCATTAGGATAGTTTTCTCCCCCCTTCAGGGCAGATTTCTACCCCCTTTAGAGTAGTTTTCAAACCCCTTCAGGGCAGATTTCTCCCCCCTTTCGAGTACTTTTCTCTCCCCCCCTTAGGATACATTAACTGACCGGAGTTGATGTTGAGTAGATGCAGGCGCACAGGGCTCCTGGTGGCACCGACGCATAGCAACGGGTACTCCAGCTCCGGCGTGATGATCAGCTCGAAGGCCGCTAATGGAGACGGCAGGACACACTCGAGGCCAAACTACGCTCGAAGCTAGACTGCCTCCCCCTAAGTCAGCCAGATTACTACTCCCTAAGTCAGATCCCCTTCCCTGATTACCCCCCTCATCCCAGATAGCCCCTCCCCCTCTCGTGAATAGATAGCCCCCTTAGGGTAGAACCCACTTTAGGGTAGTTTTCTCCACCCTTCAGGATAATATTCTGCCCCTTTAGGGTAATTTTCTCCCCCTTCAGGGTAAATTCTTCCCCCCTTTAGGGTGGTTTTCTGCTCCCTTCGGGGTAATTTTCTACCCCCTTCAGGGTAGTTTTCTCCCCCCTTCAAGTTAGTTTTCTCCCCCCTTCAGAGTAGTTTTCCCCCTGTAGGGTAGTTTTCTACTCCCTTCAGGGAAGTTTTTTCCCCCCTTTAGAGTAGTTTTCAACCTCTTCAGGGTAATTTCTTCCCCCTTCAGGGCATTTTTCTCCCCCCTTAAGGACAGATTTCTACCCACTTTCGGGTACTTTTCTCCCCCCTTAAGAGTACTTTTCTACCCCCTTTAGAGTACTTTTCTGCCCCCTTTAGAGTACTTTTCTCCCCCCTTTAGAGTAC
>NW_021132710.1:0-1065 GCF_004193835.3 Ostrinia furnacalis
CATCTACTACTCTACTGAATAATATACATACTACTATCTCTTTTCCAATATTGCGAAATTCAACCCTAACAATATCGAATATTATGTAAGGTTTAAATCATACAAGCTACTTTAAAAATGTATACCAATTAAAGCATGAATCCATTCTCAAGTACAAGTTATTCATACGAGCGTAGTTTAATAATACGGGTCCAGTATTGCAATATGCTGACGTCCCGACGGCGCTTTATGCATTCACACTGGCCTTTGTGAGAGTAACGTGACCTCTACCATTGACTATTTATTTGAATAAGCTCTACACGTGACTTAGCTCGTGTGAACTTTGAGCTACATTATACTAGTTACTACTTTATATCGTATCTCGTAATAGTGGTGGTTTCTTATGACGCACGTTAATTACTTAGGCTATGGTCTTCTATTTAACGGCGGCTATGGTCTTCTATTATAATCTATGCGGCGTACGACGTCAGCGCCCAACGTCTGCGTCTCTATCGCACGTATTCACAAACATTACTATGAGGTCTCACAGTGCTCGTGGACGCACAGTGGACAGCAATAACAGAGCTCTATTCAACGCTGTGCGTTCGATTTGCTGCTTCACTTAAGCAAGAATCGTTTGTGAATACGGGCTTATTTCATATTTTATCACCGCACACGGCATTGTGAAACAACACGTAATTTGCATTCGTTAAAAATACAACAGCTACATAATCTTTTTTATCATTTTGCTTGAGAAGCTGTGAGTATTCGAACTACTTATTTAACTCTGTGCTTTGGATGTTTCAATAAAAAAAAATCACTCAAATCCCAACTAATATTATAAATGCGAAAGTAACTCTGTCTGTCTGTCTGTCTGTCTGTCTGTTACGCTTTCCCGCTTAAACCTCGCAACCGATTTTGATGAAATTTGGCATAGAGATAGTTTGAGTCCCGGGAAAGAACATAGGATAGTTTTTATCCCGGTTTTTGAAACAGGGACGCGCGCGATAAAGTTTTTCTGTGACAGACAAAATTCCACGCGGGCGAAGCCGCGGGCGGAAAGCTAGTTCGTCATAAAATAGAAGC
>NW_021132711.1:0-12915 GCF_004193835.3 Ostrinia furnacalis
CTAGATTTTGCGTGAAAGAGCAACAAACATCCAGACATCCAAACTTTCGCATTTATAATATTAGTAGGAAGTAGGATATTATTGAAGTTTCCATTGATGTAGATTATAATATATTATTAGGCAGAGCTTTAGGTCTTTTTAGCTTAAATAAATCTAGGCGATCGAAGTGCATTTTCGTATATTCAATTCAATGCTCATTACTTCCACTCGAATTCTACCATTGGGTCCATTGAGGGTGCCATCCAAATAACAATGGTTTAAATTGAATTGATTCAGTTTGTATACAATTCTTAATACAATTTCCGCAAAGCACAATAAAGATGCGTAAAGTAAGCTCTTATTTCCACAAGCTTTGACGATATTTGATTGCTAAAACATTTTAGATTTATTTAGAAGTGTTTATGTTGTATGCATTTTTAAACTTCGCAATGAATTATGACGAACTTATAGCCAATAGGTAAAGTAGAATATTGAGTGATAGTTTTGCAGATTAGTGTTGACACTTGCCACATAACTTTAGCCATCTGAACTCTAGGTTACCATATAATATAGCTAATAAATGTTCTTTCAGTAGAGAGACATTTATTGCTGGACTAAGGCCTTCGCGAAGAATTTTTAAAATGATCCGATTGGTCCTGGGCTATTACAAGCAGCGTAATATGAGGTCAAAAAGTGATTAGTAACTTTTGGTGCTATGAGAGAGTGAGAGAAACCTAAAATCACTATAAAGCCCACATCATAGGTAGAAATTAGTTTATTACATTAGTATTTATGTGATACATAATATTTCAATTTTACAAGATACCATTTTTTGTAGAAGGTACCTACCTACTTTATTGCACCGCCTACTCAAATTCTCTGTTTTGCCTAAGGTTAGCTGGTAGAGAATGCCACATGGCATTAAGTTCTTTTTATAAGGCTTTTATTGCGTGTATATAAATAAAGATTTTTAAATTAAAAAAAATCTAGGTTGTTTGAGCCTACTGCGAGCTCTCTTCATCTTTCTTCTTTGTCGCGAACTTACAGTCTCGATACTTAGACAATGGCTCGGTCCCAATTTAACTTTTTACAATAAACAAAGGGCGGAACATAATTTGGAGTTGTTCAATGACGGATCCAAACAAGTTAAGTTTGACTCAAGTGGCGCGGCCGCGCTAAAGTCACGATAAATCTTTTACTTAGTTATAAGTTTAATTACGTTACCCACAAAATAAGCAATATAAATCTCCATTTTGCTGATTAAAGTGAACTGTTTTCATTAATTTCTTTTATAGGTATAACTTGAGTTTCCAATTATCTTCTCAGGCTATTTTTTTATTGAACTACTTAGTTCCGAAACTTACTACACGTGGAGAGCGTTTTCTAGTCAATTTCCATTTTATTTTTTCTTATAATAGGTAGCTGTGGAAGGTTAACTATCTTCTCAGCTTAAGCTTAAGGTTAACTACCTAAACATTTATACTATACCGCATAAATAAGTCTATAATATGTTATAAGTACATATTCGGAGTTTGTGACTATAAAAGAGGCTGACTTTTCACTGCACGCTTTTGAAAAACTACAAAACTTAATAAAATTAGTTAGTAAATAATGGACGATAGCCAGACATGCGGAAACAACATGTGAATCGTGAAAAAATTACCATAACATTTTCAGCAGTTGTTTTTCTTATAAAAGTAACTTAATTTAACCTCATAAATTATTCATATTAACGCTGCTCCAGACGGATAGTTCCAAAACACGAAAATAACATCAAAATTCAATTTTTATTATGTTTTTAGTGGCTCGTGCGCCGTCTGATTTGTATATTGGCCAATAAAACGTTTTGCTTGTACTTTCCCATGGACTAACGATTCCCTAGTCACGTTCGCGATTTATACAGGGTGACTGAAACAATTACAAAAATATACTTCTTATGATACTGCCTGCAGTTATGAAGCTTCTATAAGATGATTATCAGAATGCAGGCCACCAATTAGTTTTTACTATCGACTCTCAATCGCAGAAGCGTAATATAGAATTCTAAAAGTAAAACTAATTTAATCAAGCCTTAATCCGTCAGGCCAAAATCCAGGGTTTAATCAGGCCTCCCCAAACCTTCTAGTCAGAAGCAACGTGGGGAATGTAGGGCAAATTTTTATTTTCATCTGGTAACTTAGTTGGTTATGCTCTTGCCATAGGAAACGAATGATTTGATGATGAACATTTTTTTCTCGCACCAACACCATTAGTAGTTATGATCTTTATTGATCTATGGACATGGGCAATAGCAAGAAATCTTTAACTATGATAAGATCATCATCATAACTTACCATCAGGTGAGATACAAGCCAAGAGCTTCCTCGTTGTGAATAAAAAAAGACCCGATTGAGGGAAAGTGACCAAATTTTTGATATTGCTAATCAAAAATTAAAATTGTAGAGCGGATATTTTTTGTTTTGACGTAATTTCTGGGACACCCTATATTTATATTCAGTAAGAAAATTTTCTTCGAGGTGACAATTTACCTAATTTACGCTGGCCTAATTAATTCATAACGCGCACAGAATATAAAGAGATAAGAAACGCCTTTGCTGCTTTAAAAATAATAAATTTCACCATTTTATTTTAGGACCAATCCAAGGGAATAAAGGATTCACAATTCTTTCAAACTGTGAAGGTGACTCGTAATTACATGAAGTTATTAAATTCATATGAAAATGTTTAAAATTATAATGACGTAGGTTATGTACTTTGTAAAATAAATATGAGTATAGTTGGTATTGTGATAATAAGTATATAATTAAAATTGGTGTATTTTATGACTTTGTTAGCAGTACTATTTATTATTTCAATAAACATTATTTGATATCGTTGCGCTACGTAATCGCATCGTTTGCTTGTACGATCGTTTGCCAAATAGGATGACGTCTAAGGCTCTAGCTATTCCAGCTTTTAGTCATTATTTTGAATTTCCAACTAAGAATCGATTAAATAAAGCATTAGGTACGATTATATGCGTTAGCAGGTAACCTTAGTAACACTCACTTTTTGGGAAGAAAAAAATTGGTCTCTCTAGCGTAAGTCCACATCGAAATCCACATTTTCAATGCAAAATAACTTCTAATACAACTATTATAAGATACTGCAGTACTTCGCTCGAACTGCCGTCGTCTTCAATGCATTGTGAAGCCACTCAGGTAGGAGATAATAGGCTACGATTTGCACATTGTCCAAAGGGTAGATAAGTGCAGTCTTAAATCAGCGCGCACAATCGCGGTGTATCTGAGACGTGTTCGCGCATTGTGCGATCCGGAACTCCTCCGTATCTGTCGCGCCTGACTTGGCGGAGAGATTGGGGCCATAGAGCTTACTCAAAGGGTAGTAAATGTTAACTAAAATAGTAAGACACGGGTCTTAACGCGACGTTTATTAATGAGTTACATTATGTACTCACGGTTTGACGTTTCGGCTACTATGCTGACGGACGACGCCGCGAGCCGCCAGTCTGCTTGTGACCACGGCTGCAGCATAGTAGCCGAAACGTCAAGCCGTGAGTACATAGGTAACGTAACTCATTAATAGACCCGTGTCTTACTATTTTAGTTCAAATGGAACGCCAAAATTTAAAATCTTATAGTGAATGTTAATTTTTTTAATGGTCAGCCGTCATAACTAATCTGCAGTGGAAATTAGGGCACGTAGGAAGAACAATATGAGAAGAAACTGAAAAATGTTCACCTTAAAATACACTATTACGAGTGTTTTTTCTACTTGCTTTAACAATAACTTGCTTATTGATGTACTTATTAATACAAGGTCCCTCATAAATGAGTCTTATTCCAGAAAGGTTGCCTGCAATGTTAATTTTCTAGGAGCTTTGCCTGTGTACATTGAATTCGCTAGTTTTCCAGCTAGAATGACGCCGTACGTTGCAGCACTTCGTCTTGTTATTAATATACCTGACTGGTTCAAACCGCAGCTGTACAGTTCAGAAATTCAGTAATTGTTGAACTGTACTGCTCTACGCGACTGCAGAACAGATGCTATGCGTTTATAATAAGGCTTAGGTATATTAATTATGCCTTTAAAGCTTCCATTCTCTGTCTGTGAATGTCATTTCACGTATTGTGAATGAAGAGAGTCAAATCGTATACTAAATCACATCATCCTATATTATAATCAAGTCCATTTTCCATCTCCATCCCGTCTTTTTCCCATCGCTACAACTTCTGTGTAGCCAGGATCTACAGCTTGACCTCCAATAAAAACCCAGCCAGTGAAGGCCCACTTTCTACCGGGAAACAAATCAAAAGAACACATTCGAAGTACTCGTAAATGATCAACACTACGCTCTAGTATGTTTAGTAAGTAGTTCAAGGAATCCATGAAAAAAAAAATAGGTTTGTTGCCATTAAATAAAGAAGAAGAACAAGAAGGAGTTTGATGTTAATGACACACTACACTCTATGTATATTATCTACTATAGTCAGGTCGCCGAGCACGTAGAACTTCGTCCAATGACCCCAAGCTACCCATCCTTATCGCTCGCACGAAATTCTACGTGCTCGGCGACCAGACTTTAGTTCCGCTGGCTTCGTAGCCGCATGTTTAGTGTGGCGCTATTTATCACGCGCCTCGTCCCGTTTATTAATTTACCTGCCCCGACCGCGACTGCACAGTTCAGCAATCACGACTCTACGTGACTGGCGCATATGGAATACTGCCGTTTGTTAGTCTGTCTTCAGGGAAGAAGTTTGATTTTACACTTTCAAGATTTAACTAATAGTTTGCTAGTTTATTATATTTTTTTGGCGTTAAGAGTCGCATCTCAAATATAGATTCCCAACTTAGGCAATTCGATTTTTCAAGTATTTAAAAAATGTTTGCTAGTCTGGTTCTAATTTATGGTTACAACAGATTACAATAGCAAATCAGATTGTAATCTGATCTATTAGGTAATTTCACTTCAAACTAATCATCGCACCACCCCGATGGCAGACTTAGCAAGCGTGAAAAAAAAGATGGAAACATGTTATTTCCATCCCTAGAGACACGGCTTAGTAATAAACAACCTGAAATTCACAAAATTATCCACAAAAACAACCCACATATGAGTTTTCCGAGCTTAACTTGGAAGCGTAAACCAAATTCACTTTTTTGCCGACCTGTCTTTTACAACTTTGTTGTAACCTCCCACCTGTATAATATGAACCACTGAATTCAATATGAATTTCACTGCCTTTCTTTTCACGCTGAAACACATTTCCGTGACGGGCAAATAAAGTGTGGTATCAGCTGAAATGCGTGAAAAATATAAAATATTGCGCCCGATTGGTTCAGGAATGCGGTGAATTAAAGATCTTATCACTGGAAGTGAGAAATTCCAAACAATAACCATGACAAATTAACAATTTGTAAAACTTTTTGTAAATAGATCATAATAATCTACTTATTTCTGAATATACTATAACTCCTGTAGACTTTGCGTTCGTTCGTTTCAGCGGAAAGACGTCCACTGCTGGACAAAGGCCTTCCCCAAGGATTTCCACAAAGACCGGTCCTGCGCCGCTTGCATCCAGGCACCTCCCGCGACCTTCACCAGATCGTCGGTCCACCTAGTGGGAAGCCTGCCCACGCTACGTCTTCCGGCTCGTGATCGCTACTCAAGAACTTTCCTGCCCCATCAGCTCTACGAGCTATGTGCCCCGCCCACTGCCACTTGATTTTAGCGATTCTACGACTTTTCTGTAGACTTTTACTTCAGTGTTATAGCTTGGCCGTCAATGAAACCCTGTCAATGAAGGTAGAGTAGTCTCGATGCATACGCTCTATGCACTAGATATAAGAGGAAATGGACATAATATAGACATCTTTCCTCTGCAAAAAACAGAAAGATGACTGAAATAATCATAAAAACTTGGAAAGAAAATAAAAATAATAAACTAGGTATTTATCTCATTTGCAGATAATAAATTTACGTACACATAAATAAAACAAGAACCTGCCCGGACCGTGCTGCGGCAAACGATATGAATCTTGAGCTGGCAGCTCACCAAGTTTGCTTTTATATCCAATAATCATAAAGCAGCTTCCGAAATGAGCATGTTAAAGCAATTCCTGTTTCCACATGAGAATTAAAAGTTCACAGTTGTTTATGGTTGGCGTTCTTTTGTTATTATTGTGATATTTCACCCATCTTGGTGCATCTGATGAGCTCAGCTGCAGCTGAGTACGTGTGGTTTTCTTTAACTAAATAATATTAGTAATCTTCTTCTTCTTTGGTGTGATAGCTAGTAGACTAGGGTCACATTCACAACTTAGGGCTGTTTTATGATACACCATAGAAGTATGTTGAAGGCTGTTTAGGCTGAGGATTTAATTTCTATCATATACGTATTATGATTGTAATAGGTATATTATAATGGACGCAAACAGTCTATACGCCATTCTGATACTCACTCATAGTGCAGACGGATATGGGATATAAGTAGGCCGATCTATCTCCGATCGGTATCTGATCGATCAGTAAACAAGATACATCTAAATAAATGTTCCCTACATTGATATTATGATGATTGAAACATGTCTTCCCAACTGAATAGAATCACGACAGTGAAACTTTTATAGGTACTTGTTGTAGACAGTTTAGTTGACGCTAAGCTCTACTTTGGAACTTATAAATACAGATATTTTATACATCTGTTTACCAGTGTCATAAATCATAAATAGCAGTATTATGTGGGAAACGAACATGCAATATCAAAACCGAGCTCTCAACCACAGCGTCAAATTGGTCATTGAATGACCGATACGATACCAAAGGACTCTGTGAAATTAATCTCTGTTTTCCACAATTAAGCATTCAGCACAAGACAGCACAAACGTATTCATTCAAAAGCTTTCAAGCGGAAATTCATTCATACATTAATTTCTGTACATACATTTTGTTTACTGCGATATGTTTACAAAATGAACTACCGTCGTAGTTATTTAATAACGTACGCTGAATATTACTAATCTAACTTTGGTAGCAACATTCAAACAATGCAATTATTAAGCTAGGTGCACAAAGTTGTTACAACTCGAACTACGCTGCAGCATTTGTACTCGAGTACGAGTATTTTGCGAGTCAATTATAATGGAGTCGTAACATTTCCGCGCTCGCGAACGGTAAATACATCCTGTGACCGCTCGTTTAATGAACAAACAATATTCCATGTACTTTTGTTAGGGCTAGCTTACATGTTAGTTTTTTATTACTTTTTGATGTCGACTTTGGGTTGTATTTCTTTCTTAATAAGTAGGACAGAAAAATAGTCGAAGAACACGCTGAAACAAGTGATTGATGGTGTGATCTATTACTTCTTATTTATTTACAATTTATTTTTGCATTTATCATCCAGAAATTCCCTCACTTGCACCACAGTATACATTCATTCCAAATTAAACTACGATTATACTTACTTGGATCTCTCTGACTTCTGAGTTTATAATCCTATGTTAGGGATTCTGATCACGATTTTTTGAATTTAAACAATTTGTAAAAAGCCACTAGGCGGACCGACGATTTGCTAATGGCGGTCACTTATGTTTTTTGGAGTCGGTTTTATTTCTTTCTATAAAATATTACTTATTTCTTGCTTTTTAGTTAACTAATTATTACCTTGATGTTACCACTGAAGGTAGGCAGTACATTGAGACCATATTCTTCATGTCTAGTGTAAAATAATATTCCCTACAAAATACAGGTTTACCATATAGGAAACCTAAAAAGACCTTAAACCGTCAGCCCACCTTAAAAACATGAAAGAATACAACTGTTGCTCTATTTGTACTTATAATATTTAAAGAATTATCCTCCAACTCCTAAGCATTAAGGAGTTGTACCTACCATGACCAGTTCATCATGATGAGATGATAAATATCTGATGTAAACACTTGAATAACTTTAGAAACTATACTTATTTATAAAATTAAAATAATTATCCTACAACTCCTAAGCATTAAGCAGTTTTACCTTCTATCATCAGCTCATCAATATGAGATGATGATTTTCAGGAGCAAATACTTGAATAACTTAAGAAAAAGTTTGAAAAACGATATACGTGCCTATAAAATTTGAGGGTTGCCCTCGATTTCCCTAAGATCCCATCATCAGATCCTGACTTGGTGATAATGGGACCACCTCAAATGTGTACCTTATCGAACAAAAAGAGAATTTTGAAAATCGGTCCACAATTGACGGAGTAATCGGTGAACAAATATAGAAAAAAAAAACATACAGTCGAACATATAACCTCCTCCTTTTTTGAAGTCGGTTAATAATACGTGTGCACATAGCTTAACCTTTATTTGTATCCGACATACGGTTTTGAAAATAAACTGTTTCAAATCGAGTGCTTCGACAACAGAACTGCACAGAATCGATGTTGTTGATGTAATATCGATATTGTTTGATCGCATCGATGGCACTCCGAATAGCGATGGTTCTTGTCATAAATATTAATTGAGAGATGGCTCGTGACCCAAAACGTGTGACGCAATAATGACGATGGAACGAACCGGAAAAAAAAATGTTTTTCTACTCAAAATCAGTCGACGATATTTAAGTGTATCAATTTTGATAGTTGTAACACAGTTCGTTCGTTCGTTTCAGCCGAATGACGTCCACTGCTGGACAAAGGCCACCTCCAAGGTTTTCCACAATGAACGGTCTGCCCGCATCCAGGCTCTTCCGATCGTCGGTCCACCTAGTAGGAGGCCTGCCCACGCTACGTCTTCCAGCCCGTGGTCGCCCCTCGAGATTTTTTCTGCCCCAACGGCCAAAGTCTCTACGAGCTATGTGCCCGGCCCACTGCCACTTGATTTTAGCAATTCTGCGAGCTATGTTGGTCACTTTGGTTCTCCTGCGGATCATTTTGGATTCGATCACGCAGGGAAACTCCGAGCATAGCCCGCTCCATCGCCCTTTGGGTGACCTTGAGCCTTCTTATGAGGCCCATGTAACACCGTATCTACTTAGAAATAAATCGGTACCCTTTAAGTATGAAAATAATACATGTTACCTAATGTAAGTTTTAGATTTTATACTTTGAAAATTTGAAAATTAGATTCATTTCTGTCTAGACTAGACGAAGTTTATGTTATTCTAGAAATTATAACTTTAATATCCTATTATTAAAGAAGTAGAGTAGTAGGTATCCAATCGCAGTCCGCTCAAATATAATTTCAAAGTGTAATAACTCAAAATACTATTCCAGACTGCACCGCTATCGAACGAAAACTAATTTAGTTCCAATAATATTCCGCAAATGAATATGATTCAAGTAAATAATGGCCTCTCCAGTATTCCAGTGTTTTTGTGGAGGTTCCTCGGAAGGAGGCGATATCGTGGTGGCTCAGCCAGCGCCACTAAAAGACTAGGGCGTTAGGAGACGTATCTTGAGGAACGATATTAAAGTAATTTCGCCCGAAAAATAGTAGAAAATTCACCCACACATTGCAAACTTTGACGTAGTTCGAACGTAGGTACGTAGGTATATCTAGGAGCTCTCATTTCAGACAATGGCGGCTCCGTAGATGAAGTAAAACCACAAAACGGGGTTCATATTCCGTTGCTTATACATTAATCATCTTTGCTAGTTAGATATAGAATATAATTTTGCTGGATCCTTGTTGGTTAAGAACGAAAAAAGTGCTAATTTGTATTCGTGACTTTAGGGCGTATCTAGATGATGTATTTTCATGATTGAATGACTCTCCTTTTTCAGAAGTTACAAGTATATGAAACTCAAGGTACAAAATGTGTGTCCAGTGATATGCAAGCATCTTGTTAAATGCTATTTAAAACTTTACTTACTCCGGTGTTCTGCGATTAAAAATTAATGAAAATTCATTATAATCCTCAATAGATGTAGCATTTTTCACAGAAAAATAAATACTTATTGTTTTGGTTTGACTTTTTTGCGTACTTAACGCCAAAAATCATAATATAGTATCATAATATCTAACCTGATCAAAAGTAGAGTTTAAAGACTCGACTTTCAATTTCATATCGTATCGACTTACCATCGGAAGTCCATATCGGCGTTGTTTTCAGCGCATCGATGTCAAAGATTTAATATTCAAGCAGAAGCGGCAGGGATCGCGCGTCACGCGTCGCCTGAATTATTCATTCACCTACGGACTGATTTAAAAACTATATTTGCGCTCCGATTTACAGTCTGCCTAGGTAATGTGTTATTCTTTGGTGCTTGTTTGTGCTCATTGAGCTGACTCGTAGTCTATTATTTGCCAAGTAGATCACGAATCAATCGGTTAAATTAATAAAAAGTATAATTATCCTTATCTACCTATATTAGAAATTCATTATTCAATATCTTACTCTACATAATCTATGATCAACACCTATTTAAATCGGAACTAATTAAGTACCTATCTAGGTTTGTTGTTAACTCACTACACATAGTGACATAATAATTTTCTTCTACACTAGATTCGTAATTTACAATCGCTAGAACATAAACCTAGATATAATAACCAACATAGCTCTTTCACCTCTACACAATACACATAATATTAAGCTCGATGCGCGTCCGTACATAGACACGTTATTATTTTTCTGCACATTAGCGGCGTGTGGCTCGTTTGTCACGCGCTATGACGTCATGACGTGTGGCTTTTTGTCACGCGTTGTGACGCGGCTTTAAGGCGAGCATTTTTTCTGCCTATCGCAGGTGACAGGACTGCATTATGGAATAACTAGTCTTTGCCCGTGACGTGACACGCATTAATATCCATAAAAAGTTACTTACTAAGGCTCTGTAGGCCTAGGATGCCTGCCGCGATTAGTTTTTATCGCGCCTTTTATAGATTTTACTTGATAAGCCCATACATTTGTCGTTTAAAATCGTAGATAAGATTTTATCATGGTGCGCATTCTAGCTCGGCTGGGTTTTTAATGGTGGTCAAGCTGTAGATCCTGGCTACACAGCGATAGGAACGAGATGGGAAAAGTCCCGTCTTCCTAAGGCTCGGTTTCAAAATTGCGATTCTATTTTTCATTAAATTCATCCTTGAACACGTTTAAGCCAAAATTCTTCATTCAGAAACCGGGAGTAAGTCTTATTATAACTTTTGTTGCTAAGCTTACTAAATATAGCCTAAGTACATACTATTCTGAAGTATAAATAGAAATACTGAACTGTGTAACGAATAAAAAATAGGCATGTATTTAAATGATCTTTTTAAATTAGCAAAAACGGCAAATAAAAAAATCTAAATGGTCATCTATTTTAATGATTGATCCTCTTTCTTTGAGACATAAAATAAATGAAATCGATCGATATTTTAACCTCTTTTGAACTACGCAAAAAAAATTGAGATGTAAAAATTATATCTGATCGTTACTTGTTGGTCCTCAAAAATAAAAGAAATGAGCACCAAATATTCAATATTGTGATACTTTTTTAAATAATTCGATTTGTATAAATTATTTTTTGTCTATATCAAATAATCTTCAAAATAATTATGTTATGATACTTATTTTTATTAAGTTGTAGTCAAAGGATGGAAACTATTTAAAGGCACTTGATGTTCAAAGATTTTTTTTTATTAAAAAAGCATACTTAACACGTTCACACTGCGTTATCGGATCGAATTGACCTTAGGTGCTGGATGTGTTGGTGTGTGATGGATATATTCGGTCTCTTCAGTAGAACGAAAGATAAATATTGTTTTGCAATTGTTTCGTCAAACACAGTAAATATTTGAAAAAAAAAACTTATCAGGNTTCAGAAACCGGGGGGTAAATCTTATTACAACCTTTTTTGCTAAGCCTACTAAATATAGCCTAGGTAAGTACTATTCTGAACTATAAATAGAATTAATAGGTACTAAACTGTGTAACGAATAAAAAATATATTGACAAAATATCCTCCACCCACGGTGTCGACTTCAGCCCACGCGGAATACAGTCACTCAAAGTTTTTATCGAGTGAGCAACATTATTCCTTTAAAAGGTAGCTAAAACGTAATATGTATTTCCAACATGAGTATTATTACACACATTACTATGAGATCTCACAGTGCGCGTGGACGCACAGGCACACACAAGCCAATCACAGAGATCATGACTCGTGCAACCGAGTTGAAACGTCGCCGCGTCGGGAGGGTAAACATTATCTTATTTACCGTTATAAAAGTTTTGTTGTAAAATCCCGTGAAGTGATAATTTTATAATCACAGAGCTCTATTCAACTCTGTGCGTTCGATTTGCTGCTTCACATAAGCAAGCATCGTTTGTGAATACGGGAGTTAGTATACTCGCAACATAATCTGTTCAATTCCTGAGCAAGTTTCAGCTCAGACCTAGGTGCAGAAAATCGTAAATGAAACGCTAAACTTAATCAAAAGTACAGAGGCATATCAAGCTAAATACAGTCTAGTTCTTATCTAGTTGTGATAGGGTTTATTTTTCGTCTGAAGTGCTGGTGACTGGATATAATCAGATTGGCCCGGACTAGGACAACAGCGCCACCTCGTGTTACGTGAGAGTAATTCAACATCGTTCCACACTGGACTTATTCTGTTTGAGTGGATGCAGGGATCAATTCTGAATGAAGCTCTAATAAAATAGTCCGTTAGTTTTTCTTTCCACAATACCTACATGAAAATGAATAACACTTGATGCATATAAAACTGCATGTGGTTTTGCTAATTGTTAGTTGGATCAATGCAAGTAAAGTTTGTCGGGGAAGCTAATGTTTATAGTCGTATTGTAAGACTGAGGTCAAAACTATGATTGAACGAATTTTAAATAACTTGAAAAAATCGAGCTGCCTACGGTGGGAATAGAATCCACGACATCGTTTGCCCGGCGACTGTTCTTCTCTGCACCTTTAAAGGCAATTCCATTTTTCAAGTTATTTAAAA
>NW_021132711.1:12922-80758 GCF_004193835.3 Ostrinia furnacalis
ACTAGCTTTCCGCCCGCGGCTTCGCCCGCGTGGAATTTTGTCTGTCACAGAAAAACTTTATCGCGCGCGTCCCTGTTTCAAAAACCGGGATAAAAACTATCCTATGTTCTTTCCCGGGACTCAAACTATCTCTATGCCAAATTTCATCAAAATCGGTTGCGAGGTTTAAGCGGGAAAGCGTAACAGACAGACAGACAGACAGACAGACAGACAGACAGACAGACAGACAGACAGAGTTACTTTCGCATTTATAATATTAGTTGGGATTTAGTTTCACATGCGATTCTTAACGCTAGAAAATTTTTAATTCCCATTAAAATAATACTTTTGAGTTTTTGTTAGTTTGACAATTATTCCATCGTTTTACTCTTCACTTTACAATTTCAGGAAATGTTCTTATAAATAAAATAGTAGGAAGGCTCAGAATCGGAACCAATACCTCAGAAAGGTTCATTCCAATCCTGTACACGCAAATCTAATTGTGAACTGTATATTATTGAATTTGACAAATTATTAGGGTGAGTTCAAACTTCTCAGTAAGTAAATTGTAGACGTTAAATTCATAACATCTTAATGAGAAAACCGTTATGAAAAAGTGTAATAATGAGCAATTTTGTGACAAAATTATCCTCTAATATCCTGGATGCACTGGCGAAAGTTTAGAAAGAAGAAAGAAAGAAAAAATATTTATTTGAAAACTAATAAAAAAAGTACAAAAACAATGAAGAGAAAAGAGGAAAAAAAAATGTTGCCAAAGTGGTCATCCACTCAGTATCATCTTGACAGTTGACATTTTACTGCCAAGTGCTAAGACACTGGTTTTCAGTGGGTACCTTGAGACACTGGTTTACACTTAGCACTGTACAAAAGTAATAGTTTAGCATACTTACTAACACTGAGGTTTTAGTATCCAAAATTATCCTGAGTGGGGGCCTGTTCTGAAATTCTGAATATAACTCTGCAGTGGATCTGGGCTTTAAAAACGTTCTTGCATTTATATCGTTACAATTCCTTCGTTTTTACGCTGTCGAACATTTTACTCTTGTTCTATACAGGAATAATGAGCTGGTACATACTGTCCTCGGGTTTGCTGGAATAAAGCGACAGTCTTCTGTTGCTTTTCCCTAAAAACCTTTTATTGTTTACTTCACCCTTTCAAAACTATGTGCCTCTCTTCTTTCACATCTTATCTCTACGTAAAAAATCATGAATCCACATTTAAATAGAAAGACACGGGTCTTAACGAGACATTTATTAATGAGTTACACTAACCTAATCATGGCTTGAAAATGAAATGGAACGCGAGTTTTAAATCTTATTTATGATTCCATATCGTGATATAATGTTACTTTCACTTTTATATTATTTTCACCTGATCAGCATAATAATATTTAACTGTGTAACGTAATATTAGCCGTAAGCTGAAATATTTCAGGCTGCCCGCCGCCGCAATACAGGGTATACCGACATTATGCCTCTGTATATCACGGCCTACGCGCTGCCATAGTGGAGGTGTAAACAGAGACTCACTTGCTCCTTTATCAGAAGAATACACGAAATATAGATCGTTTCGTCTACGTAGACGCGCCCCACCAATTTTGGTCGTGCGAAGCGCGGGGTGGGGGGAGTTTGATCCGAGCAATCCGAGCGTCATTTGTAGTGTGCGTGTGCGCTCATGGATAATTTAGCGTGTACCAATAACACACAAACATTAGTGGAAGATTTTTTTTACAAATACTAAGCCGCCTGCAAAAAAGTATAAAAATAATTACGTTATTTATTTATTACGACAAAAATATGACCATCATTGATATTCTCGGAGTCCGCGGCAGTCTACCAAATGCCAAGCTCAAGAAACGTACTAAATATCCTTTTATTGAAGTCGGTTAAAACTGTAATGTTGTATCGGAGCACATACATAGCTGAATGAATATACTGCAGCTTGGTACATTGTGGGATCATACAGCCACCAACGAATGGCTTCATTAATCAACGAATCTCAAGTTACCTCAACCCACGCTATACTGAGGTGTTTTATTATATGAAAGGGTATTTACAGAACATTTTCAGACCTTCATCATGGTCCGAGCACGTTAAATCTAAAGGTTTCGAATAAACAATTTTATAATCTTCATAAAATTATAAGCAAGTTGTCTTCAACTAACATTACTACCTAATTAATTTAGAGCCAATCGTTAGAAACTAAAAAAAATATAAATACTTAATACGTTTCAGTCTAAAGAGGGACAAAGATTTTTTTGTACTTATGCAAAACAAGGCAGGTATTTGACCGCAATCGCACTGGTGAGATGCAGTCTAGGTGGAATCCCACAGTTCCTTCCCACTTAAGGCGAATGACGGAGCACCGGGGTCTTTTTAGTGGGTAGGATGGATCATATCTGCCCTGTAAGCGCCTATTTGTATCATTATTTTCATTAAGTGTACAGTGACGTACATTTGTTTTATGTCGTAGTAGTCAGTAGGCATTCACAAAATTTCAGATCACAGATTAATCAATACCTAACACATCACGAAGTTTTTCAGACTATAACACTAATGTATTACTGGATGAAATTCTCTAATTCATTTACAAAACCCATGAATACCAAAATGATACGATAGTATTTCTTGACACCTTACATGTGTATAAGCCAAAAGTAAACAAACATAGATTGATAGGGTGTTGTCCTAATGGGATCCCTTGCTATGTTGTTGAAATACCCAGGGTACACCGTAGGTTTAGGTTTGACATTGACAAACAGTCTTTGATATCACTCATCAACATATATTTTCAGCTTTTGTACTGCATCCTTTGTTTCAAATAAGTTTACTTCTACAACATTGTTGAAACAAATAATCTGTATTTGCTCGTTCAGGGAAAGTCACCAGAACAATTTAGCTTTTTTTTTCTAACATAAATCTAAACTCTGCTCCCCCATTACTCCATATTGTAGTCCGGCTGCAATATATCCAGGCGCCAGAGGAATACCTCCGATTGTTTTAAATAACGACACTTTATTTGCTATCCGTACCCCCGGGAACAGTTTAAACTCGCCTGATTTATGCTGCCCTGGTCACCCGCTTTTGATTTCACACTAAAATGCCGTAGGAGGGTTCGCGAAAAAGGAAGATTAGATTATACAGTTTGTTTATTTTATGTTGACTGGCTTTGTTTGGTTTTTTTCAAGCACTTTTTGTTAAATTTTTGCTAAGTAAGTTTTTTAATGCTTCTATATTTTACACGGCTCCAACTAGTCTTAATCAAAGCAACGCTTATAAGTATTAAGAGTAGAAAACTACGACCATTGTATTTTTTTTAAATTATCACGAGTTTTTTAATTATAACAAGTCGAGGTTGTGCTACTACCCATTTTTCATACCTACTTATGCCAACTTTATTTTAGAGCTGGTGAAGCTGAAAAGTGTCTTATACACTAACCAGTCTGAACACCTTTTTTAAAAAAACCCTTTTATTATTAACTTAAGCTCGAAGATACTCTAGAATGCCTTAATCATGCAGTGCCAGTACTCACTGACAATAAGGTTATTTTTTCGACAGCAGCTGGCAAATAAAGGGTCTCTTATCCATTCGTCTTTGTGCAAGTCCTTTCGTATCCATTAGCGCATTATCTTCGAGCCATTGTCTTCTACATTTGAGGTGTAATGCACCTCGCGCCTAATGAAGATTGACTGGAATTGTTGGGAGTCTTATTTCACTTCGCGGGGGTGTATTCTGGGACTGATGTTTCGAAGTAAAAGACAGATAAAAGTCTGCCCGCGACGCAAGAGTTGAAACGTTGGGAGAGTAAACTCTGTTTACCTTTATAAAAGTGTTTTCTTGCAAAATCCCGTAACAGTGATAATTTATAAAAGACAGAGCTTACGGCTATCTTTATCAAAGGTTCCAAAAACACATCGTACCTAAATTTCTTTGGTGTGCACGTGAAAAACTTTACATGCAAAGCGCGTCGATTTTCTACTTTCGTCCAACCATGCATTCAATTTATTACTCTATATGAGTTGATAAAAAATAATACAACATCAACTCATATTATCACCCTTTTTATTTTATTGCTTAAAATGACTTAACTTTATTAACCTCCGTAGCACCTGATATGACTTAAATTGCTTGAGCAGCGCGACGGGGAATACTGAAAATTTGAATGCTGCCATCTTACATTTCAAATAAATATTTAGCTTTAACAATTTTACGGTATTAAAATAAAGCGTCATTGGGAATTCGTCTCAGGCAAAAACTCAAACCTGCGGTTTAAAATGTCTCGTCTTATTATCAGAACTTTGTTCGTAAGTTAAACTCGAACGTTTGATGACAGAGCCAAAGGATCACGGTCCGCAAAACTTCTAGTTCGTGAATTTCGAGAAATTTCGAGAAAAGACCAATTCGCGAGTTGCACTGCGACCGTCTTGTTAGCGAGATTCTTTGGAAGTTTGCGCCAACTTTGTGCTTTGTTGCTAAAAATAAGGTTGCTGGCATATTATAAGTTTGTAATGCACTGGGAAAAGAGTGGCTGACGCCGACACCCGTAATGGGGTTGGAACGTGACGTAATGCAGTGATAGCAGCCATTTTGGAATCATAAGAATGGGGAAATGTTTATTTACATTTTATACGTTGTAAGAAAAGAATAAGCATGTTGATATCTTCAGGTACGTATTACAATTTGTCAAAACTAGATACTAACTATATCTATCTGTAATTTGTTCATGTCTATCAAAGATCTATTGTCATTGAACTCAGTAAATTGTGTTGAGAGACTCTTATTTTACGCTTTTTATAGCACAATCTTTTGTTTTGGTGTAACTTTATAACTGGCGTCTGGGAAAACATTTAATTAACTTTAAGAAAGACAGAATTAAACTTTAAACAAAAACCTAAATAGGATATTCATTACAGAACTCTAAACAGGTTGGCAACTTTGATAAAGGTTTAGGCGGATTCAAATCACTCCTTCAGGGAATATCGCGAAACTTCCAAGGTGAAGCGAAATCGTTTAAAGTGGCTCACTTTTGTTGTTATACAGGGTGGAATTTTGTAATGCCACCTGGAGGGAAAGTACTCTTTATGGTAAATAGAAAAATTTTCTCAAAGAAAACATTCCTTTATTTTTGAAAATAAATAGAACTGCATTCAAAAATTTTCAAGAATTTGCTTGCCACACCCGGGAATCGAACTAACTGAAATCTGTAAAAAATACACCCTGTATTTTTATTGCATCGATCGTTAGAGTCAAGTATAAGGATGAAATCTCTCTAACAAACTTGATAAATCAAATGAAAGGAAATCCATAAAATCTTAAATTATTTTAATTAATGTACAGAAAATTGTATGGTATGGTAGTGAATATTCGAAAATTTTTCGAAAATCTATGAATGCAGTTGTCTTTCTTTTCAAAAATAAGGGAATGTTTTCTTTCAGTAAAATTTTCTATCTGCAGTACTAAGAGTACTTTTCCTCCAGGTGGCATTACAAAATTCCACCCTGTATAAGTACTTATATAAACTTAGTCTCTGGGGCTAATATAGTAACAGGATTGTATGAGGTGCCCCAAATATTGTAAATATACTTTAGTTTGTGTAACTCGACTGTGCTAGAAAGGGAGTTATGTTTTTTACATACTGCTATCTATAAATACATTAATTATACGTATTCTCGAATTCGTAACAATTAATGCCATTATTATCATTTGTAGATTGTAATGGATACATGTATTATAAAGTCAAAAAACATTACATTACTTTCAGTATTCGGGTATAAAAAATACAACAAACGATACCTACAATTATTTTGCTTAGGACTAACAAAACAGCTTCTAAATAACAAGCCGATTTCAGTAACAAACTGGAAGCAGAAAAGTATTTAAATGAGTGCCAGTAATTATGCGAAAAGTTCGCCCTCCGGCCCGCTTGATAAAAGAAATGTTTACTCACTGTCTTTTGAGTAAATTAGGGATTTTGGCTTAGCAGTATGTTAATATGGGGCAGGTGAAGTTAAATAAAAATAAAGAGTTTGGGTTGGGAGGGCTTGCGAGAGCTTTTAAACTCTGGCAATTTGGTAGCTGCTGTGATAGGCAGTGCATTAACGTCGCATCAAAGCTTGTTAAACCATATTGATATTGAAAACGTAGTATAGTGAAGAGAATTGGGATCTCATGATTAGGAGGTCCACAGTTCAGTTTTCAAATGGAAAGTAATTACTTTCTGTTCAGAGCGGTGTAATTATGGAAGCTTGAAACAACTCAATAAAATTAATCTATACTTATAATAAATCTGTAGATGATTTATATGGTTGATTCTACTTCTGTCTTTACAATCCAAGTCTGATATTCTTTTTTAACCTTCTGTCAAGAGTCCAAGTCTGATTCTTCTATTTTTCAATCTAAGTTAACCAATGTGTCCACAAAAGTTTCCACGGTTAGTTTTTCAAACACTAAACCAACGCTACGTAAAAGCGGCGCTAAGTGAGTGGTCAGCATTGTCACATAGACAGAACCAATGCATAGACCTACCGGCCATTAACAGTATAGAGCAATGTCAAACAATATTGTCATAAAGTCTGACATCAGGCTTTTGAATTTGATACGAATTTGATGTGATCTATCAACGGACAGCCCAAACCACTGGACGGATCAGGCTGAAATTTGGCATGCAGGTAGATGTTATGACGTAGGTATCCGCTAAGAAAGGATTTTACGAAACTCCACCCCTAAGGGGGTAAAACAGGATCGACGCGTACGAAGTCGCAGGCGGCCGCTAGTATTGTCATAAAGTCAGACATCAGGCTTTTGAATTTGATACCAGGGTTATGATTCCAGTTATAAAATCCACTGGAAGAATGATTTTTGTTCTATTTGTTAGTTTCATTTACCCAATGTCTCCATGAAAGTTTCCATGGTTAGTTTTTCCAAACAGTTCTAAACCAACGCTACGTAAAAGCGGCGCTAAGTGAGTGGTCGCCGGCATAATGCGGGCGCATTACGGCGAGCGTTATGCGCGCACACGCCGTAATGAAGTGCCGCGCGAGCAGTGTAATGTGCCGGGGAGTAGGTACAGCATTGTCACATAGACAGAACTAACTGTAAATACGATAAGATAAAAAAAACTTTAATTGACACAGAAAGAAAATCAAAAAAGAACAAAGGGACTTATAACTATACACGCATATTTTTGTGTCAAAAAGGCGCCCGCTCAGCATTAATTGAAACACGCGTGCATGCACGAGTGCCCCGACGCTGGTTTTCAGCGGGTGCCTCTCCAGCAAATATTTTAAAATAAAAAACATAAAATATTGACAGGAGGGCGCCACTATCTCACCGCTCCGATTTTTTTAAATTACATTTTAATACTAATAATATTGTTATAAAAGATGACTCGGACTCGCGCCGTAATAAAGTGCATGCTGCGGCGCGAGCGAGCGGTATAATGGTGGGAGTAGGTACAGCATTGTACACACGACAGCACATCAGGCTACCAATTTTTTGTTGCAAATTCGTCCCTATTTTAACTGCACACGAACCCACAGTGGTTGCGTTGACGTGCCGTCGTCTGTACATAGAACTAAACGTTAGGTAATTACATTTGAATACTAATCTACGACCAATGAGAACCAAACTGTCTTCATAAGGACCTCCTTATGAAGACAGTTTGGTTGACCTCAATGGACTATGGAGTGTGTGCAATGCTCGGAGTTTCCTTGCGTGATCGAAAAAGGTGACTAGGGGACAAATAGGTACGCGAACAGCTTTCTGAGCCATCTGACCAGTGTTAGGGGTTTATACTAAAATAGCTTCAAATTCCGCCCGCGGCTTCGCCCGCGTGGAATTTTGTCTGTCACAGAAAAACATTATCGCGCGCGTCCCTGTTTCAAAAACCGGGATAAAAACTATCCTATGTGCTTTCCCGGGACTCAAAATATCTCTATGCCTTTCATCAAAATCGCTTCAGTGATTTAGGCGTGGAGGCGTGACAGACAGACAGAAAGACGGACAGACAGACAGACAGAGTTACTTTCGCATTTATAATATCAGTAAAGATTCTCACATCGGCTTCTGCCAGCGAATTTTTTCTAGTCGTCATTTTTCCTAAACCTAACGTGGAGGGCGTCCGTCCAAAACGCTTAAAGTTTTTCCTGAACCTATGAAAAGTAGCTGAAACGCTATAAAATTTGTTAAAATGAAAATAATAATTAACACAAAGTTTCTTGGTACTGATATAACATTTTTCTGATGTGATGTTTGTATCCGTAGCTGTCAGATGTTTTTGCTAAAGACCTTTCATGAGGGCTTACGCGTTACGCGTGCGAGGTAGGGTTACAGGTTTGACGTGAGGGAATTCTGACATTTCCTTCATTTCGGGCCTTTTCGTATCAGATGACTTTCCTAATATTAACGTGGATATATTTTCCATGTTATTACTAAGAATTTTAATATGTGAGTACACTTAAATCACGAAGATAATTAGCTAATTAAATATTGAGGTAAACATATTAAGTATCAAGCCCTTATGTAATACTAGCTTTTGCCCGCGGCTTCACCCGCGTGAAATTTAGACTGTCACAGATCGTCATAAATTATAGCCTTTATGTTATTCTGGGTTATAAAAAATAACACTGCAAAGTTTCATCAAAATCCGTTCAGTAGTTTTTGCGTGAAAGAGTAACAAACATCCAGACATCCACACAAACTTACGCATTTATAATATTAGTAGGATTAAATACAGGTTACCCAGCTACTCTGTAGTTACACCAATATTTCCATTGTTTTATTTTGATAAGTGGATTTTGATTGATAGCTACTGCCAGATACAAGGCTTTGATGAGCACCAATTAGTTTAATTAGAATGGAAACTGGTTTACTTTCTTAAGTGCTATTTACTCGAATGATTACTTAAGAACTCGAATAATTCTTCAATTAAAATTAGTTAAATTTTGTTTTTCTACTGTGAAGTTTTTGTGGTGCGTTAATTAATAAAAAACCCTCGCACCAAGTCTAGTCTATAAGTTACAAACCTAACGCGAAGTCTAAATGAGTGGCCTAATTGGCTTTATTTCAGGCACACGGCAAAGAAAAGCCGTAGTCTAATAAAATAGGTATTTAACCGCCTGCCCAGGGTTTTAATAACGGCATCGGGCGATAAATAACTTTAATTATATTGTCACAGCTCCGAACCCGGTCAACTGTTCAGCGTCCTCTTTATTAAACCGAAGCTTGTTGTTAACCCTTGTTGGGTGACGAAATTTTATAATATACAGGGTGGAAACGATAAGTGATCTCACTCGATTATTTCTAAAACTATATGGAAACAACTAGCAGAATGAAAACATTGAATTTTCGGATAGATCCAGTTAATTCTGTAACCTATAACTAATACCGTTTGAAAGAGCTCGTGAAGCACTTTCAGGATCAGTAACCAGTTTTCCGATATTTTGTATAGTTTAGAAATAATCGAGTGAGATCACTTATCGTTTCTACCCTGTAGAGTTGGGACAGCTTTCAACCAAATGTTCAAGCCTATCTCTATTTAGATAGACAGATAACATGTTATTGTACATCACTTAAAACAAGAAAAGGTAAAGAGGAAATACACAAAAGAGATTTATTTATTTCTTCTTCTTATTCGTTACGCTCTTGGCAGAGCGGTCGTGGTAACGTTGAGGCGTTGTTCACATCGGTTGTAGAGGCGGATACAACTCTCCACACGATCTCCCTCCATCTCTCTCTATTGGCAGACTGTCTGGTGCAGTCACATAAGCCGTCTCCCACTGCTGCTTTCACTTGGTCGGTCCAGCGCATTGGTGACCTGCCACGCGATCGGGTTTATTTATTTAGATGGCAAAATTTGGTCTTATCGATATGAAGCTTAATAGAATAGAATACTTATGGGTTTCTTAATCTTGTTTCATGCAGTTTTGAGCCAACGGACTCTTCACTCAGTGATTACAGGAGACCTAGAAGACCCCGGTACTGAGCTTTAGCCAAAATATTTTTCATATGAGAATTAAAATATATTCGTTAGGGTACACTACTTACATTATTCAAAGTGTTATAAGAGCAATATAAACAGTCTGAGAAAATTCTAAGCAATTACTTATTAACCATGATTGATATTAATTAGAAGTGATGAATTGTGTAGTTATGTGTCTTAGGGTTATGTATTAGGGTCTTGTTAGACCGAACGAATCTTCTGAAGGGTTGATGAGTTTTTGTTTGTGTTTAGACCTATTGTCTGGAGTGTTACAAGAGATCTCTGAATGTATTGTCTGAGGGATGGTGTGCCTTAGTAAGGATGGTATAGTAATAATAAATCGAATTGATGAATAGTGAACATTCATTGTTGTAGCTACTCTCATATTATTCAATATTTAGTGCTTATTCATTGTTCAAATGCGAAGTCTGTCGACATAACAACAATGTTGACAGCATATCCAGTTCCTCTGTGGTTGAGGGTTCCGGGTGAAACTCGTTTCCATCTGTCTGATCATCACTTTCCATCAGGTGAGATGCAGGCTAAGAAGAGCATCCTCGTTGTGAAATTTTAAAAAACTACAGTTATAATACAAACTTGTTTTATTTACATTTTCACACGTTATTTACCAGATATTTATTTATTTTATAAATCCAATGATCCATAATGAACGGTCATAATGAAGCTTTATCAAATATTTCTCCTTCGCGTTTTAAATTCGAATTTATCACCGGAACGGATTAATTTGGAATCAATTACGGCGAACAACGCCGCCATTATACAAAACACCAAAATAATTTAAGGATAAAACGGGGGAAAATTTCGACGTGGCTATTTAATATAATCTGCACGCTTTAAATGTCCCAAAGGTCCGCTTAAATTTTACTTAAGTATAGGAAAAGTGCGATATAGCGAAAGTGCGACCGTGCTATGTGGAAGTCATTGGGGGAGGCCTATGTTCAGCAGTGGACGTCCTATGGCTGAAATGATGATGATGAATATAGGAAAAGTTGGTGTGCAACATTATATTAGGCGGTTATTATTGTCAATTTGCCTCAAAGTCGAATCATCACATTTTTCACATCACATTTTTGTAAGTTTTACAATGAAAGTAAATTTATTCGTCAGAGTATGAAATGTGACGAATTTACACATGTATGTCTGTTAGGAGTGGATTTGTGGCAAATTGACAATAATCCATTGGATTTTGACTTCTCAATACGTTATAGCACCGTATTTAGGGTTTATTGTCCTAAGAAATATTGTAACCCGTTATTAAATAAAATCGTGAGCTTTAATTTTAGAATAGTTACAGTGCTTTGTAATAAAATTCACAACTAGAGTATTCGAGTGTTTCTGAGTGAATTTTAATTAAAAAAGGTTAACCAAACATTTTAAATTGCCCCATTTTGCTACAATAGAAAACATGCCCTGTTAACTTTAAAAGCTTTCACAAATAACGAAAAAGCTGTTTCTCTAATAAAATCATAAAAGAGTTCGCAGTATAAACGCCTAAGTAAATATGACGAGGTCTTTTTGAATTTTCTCGTAGTAACACGTAACCCTTTGGAGGTCGATGGAGGCCTGTTTACAGCCGATATCTAACCACTTTTTGTAATAAAGGTAGGGAAAAGGCTGGTATTTGGGGTACCGTGTACCTAAAGAGGTAAAAATCGAATGCTAAATGAATTTGTTATCTGCCTGTTCTACATTTTCTTTTTGAAGTCATAAAACTCATAAAGTCTTATTTCTGGAAATAGGCTTTTATAAAGCGCTTTCACACGTCCTCGCTGTTGTTCTTTAACCCTACCAGTATTGCTTTTAATTTAAAGTATGAATTACAAAGCAACCTTCAAAAATAGATTCAATCTCAGTTATTTTTATCCTCGATCCAAATTCAATCTATCAAATCAATCTATGCTTGAAATTGAAACCTTAACGTCTTTTGAGCTTCTTTTTGTAATAAGAAGGCTTAATCTACTTACCAAACTTAGACAAAAAGCCACAAAGTATTCAATACAATACAGGTTGTATCCCTGTTTTGTGCACCAAATAAAATAAATAAATAAATAGATAAATAAATACCTAAAATAGTAAATTCCTTACCATACTTCACATCTTATATCAATATGATTTTATTGAGAGTAAATTTAAAAATAATACCAAATCTTGGTAGAGAAGTGACGTCCTTAATAAAAATGATGCAGAAAAATAATAAAAGGGAGAGTACGGAACACGCAGTAGAACTTCGCTCATTCTTAACCGGTTTTTTGACCCCTGGGAGATGGGATATTTTAACCATGGCTACGAAACTCCTCTAGGTGTTCTTTCATATTTCATTTGAGGCAAACGCGGCTTTTTGCAGTAGCCGTTTGAGGGTAATAATAAAAGCCTTTTATAGATAATAATATTGTGATAATCTGAGGCAGATTTTTTTGATTTGACCAGATTTGGTGGTTTCCGCACCAGGCAAAGGTCCACAGTTCAGAGTCTGCATATTCGAATCCTGCTAGTGACAAATGTTTGTGGGAATCTAAGAGTGCTTACCAAAAGTTGTAAATGGATAGTAGAAGCTATGCTTACTTTGTTAGATGGTGGTGGTAAAAGTGACAGTTGAAAATTTTTTTTCGTGGATTTAAGTAAATATACAAATCTGTAGTTTAGTATACAAATGCATAGCTAAATAAATGAGAAAAACATTTCAGACATAAAATAAGAAACTGGTTATAAATAAGAAACATGATTCTGCCATTCGGACAAAGTTTGATTATAAAATGTACCATAAAAGTAAAAGAAGAAACCAAAAGAAATAAACCAAACTTAAAGCAGCTATATTACAGAAAATCCTGAGACCTGTTAAAGTTCTAAGTAAGAATTTTCTTGTAACTATTTTCGCCTTTCGAGAAGATTCTAGAAGTTGCTCTAAAAGCTTTTGTATCAATATCGCGAGTCTATCAATAATTACGGAACAATCTGAACAATAGCCAGAGCTGCGCAAAGCAAAGACCGTCTTTTGCTAGGAAAATATCTGAGAATTGTTAACGATGAAAGCATAGAAACCTAAACAGGCAAAATTTCTACTTTCTGTTTCAACACTCTATACTGATATGTATTCGTTTCAGCCAAATGTCGTCCACTTCTGGACAAACACCATCCCCATGAATTTCCACAACATGTTTCCCGCATCCAGGTGCTTCCCGCGACCTTTACCAGATCGTCAGTGATGTAAAATACGTGGTTTAATGCTACTAATATTAGCCATTATATATCGGTATAGCCGGCCGGTTGTGACAGAGTAGAACAGGACCACCCCTACTCATTTCATGGATATAGAACAAAGCGACTAAAGGACACCTTATATGCGAACATCAAGCCTCTCTAACCCGTCTGGCCAGCGTGGAGAGTGTAACCCAAATCCTCCATTTGCCTAGCATTTGCGAATGTCGTCCTCTTGCAGTGATGAGATCTTTGCTTAATATGCATCGTACATATATATCACAATGTGTAGAAATTCTACGACTTTTCGTTCACATTAACGAACACTACGGGCATAATAAAGTTAATGCTTGTAAAGGCATTGTTGGGGTAAAACTTTAGTTACCATTCACTACTATTAAGTTACTGCTTCCATCGTTTGAACTCTCAGTTTAATTATTAAACTAACTTCAACAAAAGAGGGATACAAAATAGTGCAGAACTAGCGTCTTCGCGTTTTACACAAAAACGTATTGACGTAAAAGGTACTCTTTTTGTATACTATTAATGGATGCAGTCCTTTAGTGATATGATTGAAATTGTCTTACTATGTAAGAGCCTTAAGGCATTCAAAGTTAAAATGTTATAAGTTATTATTTATCATTTTTATGTCTGATACGTTGGTGTACCGCCATCCGTAAAAAAATATTTTGGGAAACTGTACGCTTGCTTCACCGCCTACCGGAAAAATACTGGCTCAGGTATTAACTTCAATATTTTATTAATAGCAAAAATGCTTGAAAATTTTGTTAAAGATTTTAATTTAGATAAGAACATAAACAGACTTACACAAAGAAAATAAAGATTTTCCGTGAACAATTTGAGATACAAGTTTTCCTACTCTAACATACTTTAATTCCTTTTAAACGAAATTAAACAAAGACGGCTTTCTAGCGCTCGAGGGCTTTTCCCGCTCCCGTCGAAAGGAAATGTCTTGCTTTGGTGACATACGGGTGGATATTATGTGCAGTGCCGCGGCGGTTGCTAGATTGATTATACCTGCACAAAAAATTGCTATCCGCAGAACCAAAGTGACCGACATAGCTCGCAGAATTACTAAAATCAAGTGGCAGTGGGCGGGGCACATAGCTCGAAGAGACGATGGCCGTCAGGGCAGAAAATTTTTCGAGTGGCGACCATGAGCTGGAAGACGTAGCGTGGGCAGGCCTCCTACTAGGTAAAGGTCGCGGGAAGAGCCTGAATGCGGGCACCGCAGGACCGTTCACTGTGGAAAACCCTGGGGGAGGCCTTTGTCCAGCAGTGGACGTTATTTGGCTGAAACGAACGAACAAAAATTTAAGAATTTAGGATGATTTCCTATGCTTTGTGTGTGACTTTATACAATCAAGTTAAAAGTTTGTTTTGCAAAATAGCTAATGAGAAAAACACTCATGAAAGTTTGAATTGGTCATTTTTCAGAAACTTCTCCCTAGTCCTTTGCTTGTAGTAAGCGACGCATTAGTGATATGTTAGGTACCATAAAATTATTTTGTTATATAATCCTGAACTACAAAGGTAGGTAGTTTTCGTTAATTATCACAAAACTAAGAGAACTTGAAGACATTCTTGATGGTTTTGCTTTCGCACCTGAAAACGTTTCCAGCGTTACTTTCACACGCTCTTCCTGTATATTTTCAAATCATTGGGGGGAAAAAATCGTTTGTTTTAACTGTAGTAATGTAAGGACGCTTAATTCATTAGCTACCCTAAATCACCAATAAATCTACAGGCCTCGTTAAGGCCGATTCCCTGGATTTATCTGCACATAACGTCCTGAGGGAGCGTGTACTTAGCACAGATGTTTTGGTGCGAGGAAAGGTCTTTTTGTAATTAACCGTGTTTTTTCGGAACATGTTGATAAATTGGCTTGTAAGGTTACGTAGTTAGTTAATAGGAAATTAATCGGTGTTGAACGCTGGACCGTAAATGCTAAGATGAAAAGAGAAAATGGGTAAGTCAGGTTACTGGGGAGGTAAATCAATAGACTTTGACAGCCTAATTACTAATAGGGTCTACTATCATTGTCACTAATCTTTAAGTATGTAACCCTAGCAATAATATATTCCTAACTAGCGGCCCGCACCGGCTTCGCACGGGTATATAAATATTTTAACAAAAAAATTACTTTTTGACGATAGGAACACATTTACAATTCTTAGACGACAGTAAGTGCTTGTAATTTAATATAAACTTTATTAAATAGCAATAAAGTTCAATCTGACTCTACATTTTAGTAAGAAAACGTTTGTATGGGAAAAATAAAAGGGCTGTTTTGAGGGTTTTCCCGGAAATCATTCGAATTTTTCTCGGCGTAAAAACCATCCTTGGACTTCCACGAACATTTTTAACAAAGAATCGGTAAAATTGGTCCAGGCGTTGTTGAGTTATGCGCTTAAATACATTTTGCGGTTCATTTTTATATTAAAGAAGATTAATACACAAAACTGCCAATATCTGTTAGCGTAGTCAATTATTGAAACTATCAGGTAATCCATACCCACTACGCGCGTCAAAGTCACCGTCTATCATCTTTAGTCAGTTCCATCAACACCAACTAGATATTCCCTGGAGTCTGCCCTAATGTAGGTACCTCCAATAAACGTAGATCCCGCACCGATAAGTGGCCGACAATCAACTAGTCAGAGCTCGTTTGGTCCGGATTAACAATTAATTGGACGAAGTGGGAATAGATGCGAAATTAATTTGGAACTGGGCGTCACGGAGACGGAGATTGCTCCCGATCAGCCCGCTTTTTGCGTTTTTGACACGGACTTGTTGCAAAAAAGTTGACGATAAAACACTGTTTCGATGTACTTATAGCATTTTATCCAAAAATACGAGCTTACTAAAATAAGACTAAGATTTTTGTAGAGAAATTTCTTGTAAGTTATCACAGTACCTATTATGAAATACGGTTTATGAAATACTTAGTCTGTCATCCTTTCTTTCTATTCAAATGAAGTTCATGAAAAATAGTACTGAGATGAAAGCTACTTTTTATATTCGGCTAATATGAACCTCTCATTTATAAATCAGTTTTTGAATCTCACCATTCTGTGCTGGTATAAATACAATTGTATTTGTCTCAGCCACATGTTCCCAAGATGTTCCTTTTCAAAGTAAACTTTATTATATTATAAGGTCTTTGCTGCATTTTTTATCTTTAATTTAATGTTCAATATTTTAAATCTATTATCCCGTTTAATTTTATAAGCACTGGAGCACAGAGAGTGACGTAATTCTTCCTTGAACTCCCCTTTTTGTAAAAATCAGTATATTTTTGTTGCTACGTGTTTGAACACCGGCGTTTGCGTACGTATAGACCGGTTTATCCGTATCCCGGGAGATTACCAGGATTCGTCCGGGCAACCGGACAACGTACTGGCTATATTTTTTTATTTGTTCGTAGTGTTTTTCCAATGGATCATTCTCTGAGGGTTTAGAGGTTGATGCATTTTGTTGTTGTTCTGTGGATACTCGTTTTGAGAAATGACAAAATTATAAAAACTCTGGCATTACTCAGACTTGCAAAAACTCAACTGTGTCACTCATTTCACTTTACAAGGGCATGCTCTATAATCTATTGTGGTAGAATAAAGTGGAATGTCTCTTAAAAATCTTTTACTTGCCGTTTTGATATTCGTTCGTTCGTTCGTTTCAGCCAAATGACGTCCACTGCTGGACAAAGGCCTCCCCCAAGGTTTTCCATAATTATTAGTCCTGCGCTGCCCGCATCCATAATCTTCCAGCTTGTTTTGATATTATTTGCGGCATTTGATAAAAATGCAAATAAATTAAACTCACATTGACGTTACATTAAAGACCAGAATCGCGTGCACACTAAACAAAAGTGAAAAACGTTTTAACCCCCAAGACGTGCAATTTTCGCGCTGTCCGTACCAAGTTCATCCTCAAAATGCCGGCACATTTGCCTGCCAATTAGATCAGCCGCCGTTAAAACGCCGGAATTAAATAGGAAGGCTTAAAAATGTTACCGAGGATACCGCAAGATGAACAGGGAGGTATTAGAATGGGCATTCTCCTTTATTTTCTCTGAGCTTACGGGTGGATAAAGCTTTTAAGTTCGGTTTAGGTGCAAAAGAAACGCGGAAGTTTACGTTATTAGCTACGGATGTAATTGGCCGGGTTTTTGTAGGTTATCGGATTCTAGTAAGTATATTGGAGAGGTTTGCATGAGATTTAAAACAAAATGCACCGGGTTATTCTTTGCAAAAAACATTATTTGAAACGTAAAAAATAAAAATGCTCTTAGTAAGCAATTTGGTACGTTCTGTGTTATTGTGAAGTATAGTTTCGTTATTAGATACTTAAGCTATTACGGTGTTTTTTACTCTACCATAGACTTCATAGACACTTTTCATATTTATTAAAGTAAACTTTTTTATGTTCTTGTTGGTTTTGTAACTGATCAACTAAAGTTTCCACTTTCGTAATCCGTCTCTGGCTAGAGATATAAGGCAAAAAGGGCCCCTTAAGGCCCCAATCCTGAGCCCTTCGGGGCCGAATCCAGCAAACGGGGTATTTTGCGATGAAGCGAGCTTTTGTTTCCCACAAAAAATACTTTGTTTCCAGAATATCTGCGGCCATATTTTTTGAGGCGTTAAAATTTTGCTGTTCTCTCTTGCATGCCTTTTTATTGTAGGTGTTTTATTGATAAGATACCCGTGTTTTGGTTTTGTTCTTGTTAGGCGATGGGATAAAGGGAATGAATACAGAAATTCGTATTTACATTGTCATTGCCGTTGTTTGTTGTTGCAATGTACATATCCATGAAATGAAACGACGTTAGAATTAAAAAAAAAACTCAAAACTTGACCACATTTTTAAAGTCAAAGTCAAAAGTTTTTCTCCGCTACAGGTAGAGACAATTTTAATTTTAACTCAAATGCTTATTTTACTTTGAAATCTTTGGTTTTTATTTAAAATCTAACTTATCTTTATCAAAATTACAAATCTAGAGTCACTTTCAGTTCCGTTGTTAACGAAGCGTTGAATGGCGCGCCCGGAGAGGCTTAGTTCAAACGATCATTGCAAACGTTGTGATAGGGATAGAGACATGCGATTTTTGGTTTTACAAAAGTAATACGATAGAAAATAATAAAAAGTAATAAAAACCACCTGTTATAGGGGCATTTTTTGGAGAAATTTATCAAATAACCAAAAAAATACGAATTATTAAGCAGATTTTTTTCAAAAAGTATCATTTTTTATTATTTTTTGGCATTTTCTAGGTATTTCATGTATTTTTTTAGTATCGCCTGTTATTTAGCATTATTACTGTTTTTATTTTATGAGGATATACCGCTTAGTTTAAAAGTTATTACGTTTTCTTTACAATAAGTAATTGGAAGAAACAAAATTCTATAAAAAAATAAAAAAAAATCTCAAAAATTTTTTGACCTATTTTTTGTCGATAAAAATAGGTCTAGTTTCATCTATTTTCATATGTAAACTTTAACGTGACTCACACTGTATTATTTGAAACGTAAGATAAAAATGCTTAAAAGTAAGCAATTTGGTACGTTCTGTGTAATTGTGAATCAGTGTAGTTTCGTTAAGATACCTAAGCTTGGACGGTGTTTTTTTACTCTGCCATACATTTCATAGACACTTATCATAGTTATTAAAGTAAACTTTTTTATATTCTTGTTTGTTTTGTAACTGATCAACTAAAGTTTCCGCTTTCGTAAGGATCCGACTCTGGCTAGAGATATAAGGCAAAAAGGGCCCCTTAAGGCCCCAATCCTGAGCCCTTCGGGGCCGAATCCAGCAAACGGGGTATTTTGCGAAGAAGCGAGCTTTTGTTTCCCACAAAAAATACTTTGTTTCCAGAATATCTGCGGCCATATTTTTTGAGGCGTTAAAATTTTGCTGTTCTCTCTTGCATGCCTTTTTATTGTAGGTGTTTTATTGATAAGATACCCGTGTTTTGGTTTTGTTCTTGTTAGGTGATGGGATAAAGGGAATGAATACAGAAATTTGAATTTACATTGTCGTTGCCGTTGCTATTTATTTTGTTTGTTATTGCAATGTACATATCCATGAAAGGAAACGACGGTAGAATTAAAAAAAAAAACTCAAAACTTGACCACATTTTTATGTAACTTTTCCGAGATTTCCCGGTCAATCTAGAAGATAGACTGTTGATTTAAGGCGGAAAGCATTCCTTGGAGATACCTACATTCTTGTTTGCAATAAATAAATAAGTTTCCTCTTAAAAAAATAAATTAATGACTTAATATCAGATTATTTTTTGAACTTAGGGCTGATTTTTCAATCGTCGGATAACTTTTAACTGTGTGCCTACCATGAGTTTACGTTAGGTGAGCTCGCTAGCGAATACGTCAAAAAATTCTATGAAGATTTTATTTCTTGAAAGTAGCCGCTAGGGGCGCTGCACAATATGTCATACATTTAAATGTCATTTTTATACGCAGTCGCTAGCGAGCACACCTAACGTAAACTCATGGTAGGCACACTGAAGAATAAGTTTGTCACATTGATAGTTTTAGGCTGAGTTGCACCACCAAACTTTGACCGTAACTATAACTATAACCGGTGTTTTTTGTATGGAGTTTGACAGATTTTTGACGTTTGTCAAAGTTAAAATAAGATGGTGCAACCCAGCCTTAGTATTAGAAATATGTCAAAATGACAAGGTTATTCTTCAGTTAAAAAGATATCTGACGGTAGAAAAATCATTCCTTAAAAAACTTTCAGAACGTCCCCCCAAAGAGTAAATAACAAACATAATGTTAATATGTTTGGATTAGATTTTCTGCATCTAAAAATGTACCCAAGTACATACATTGGAGCGTCTGAAGCAGACTCTAAAGAGTAAATTTCTCCAGAGCGCTTCTATCCTGAACCTGCACTGAAGTGTTCTCCAGATTTTTAATAAGTCCGCGATATAAGCCCCACTCATTTGGTCGGGATTAAGAATTAATTTGCCAGCAAACGAATAGACGAGCGATTAATGCGAGCAGATCCCGCTTGCAGGTTGGTTCAGTAGTGGATATGGACTCAGTAGTATTAATTGAAGATCTCGTAACAGTTCAGTTATATTACATTGTACATATAATCACTATCATCAAGTCTTTTTGATCTCCGTCAGCAGGACTTTCTGTAATTTACTTCGTTCGTTTCAATCAAATGACACGTCCACTGCTGAACAAAGGCCTCCCCAAGGATTTCTATAAAGACCGGTCCTGCGCTGTCCGCATCCAGGCTCTTCCCGCGACCTTCACCAGGTCGTCAGTCACTCAAGAACTTTCCAGCCCCAGCGGCCATCAGCTCTTCGAGCTATGTGCCCCGCTCACTGCCACTTTAGCGATTCTGCGGACTATGTCAGTCACTCTGGTTCTCCTACTGAAGCTTTAGTTAGTACTTATAAGCCTACTTCATTAACGTATATTGTAGTTCAGTTCTATCGGATTTTAATTGGATCGTTGGATCTTGGTGGTTTCATTTTCACGTGAACATAGAGTTTCATTTTGTAAATTAGGTTATCGGGTTTCGGATTTTGCGAAATTCCTGGATAATTTCTACCTTACGGTGTGCAGTGTAGTGTAGGATTTTTAGGAAATGTTTCTGAATGGAAAAGGAGTCCGTTAATACCAAAACTGGTTTTAATCAGCAAGGCTTATTTACACGTTACATTGGACTCTTATGTTCTTTTGTTCTGCTTATTAAAATATTAGCTTTCCGCCCGCGGCTTCTAGTATTTTAATATTTTAATACCCGCGTGGAATTTTTCGGTTTTTTTATATAACCTATGACACTCAGCAATGGCTTTCTATTAGTGAAAGAATTTTTAAAATCGGTTCAGTAGATCCCGAGATCATTTCCCTTACAATTTAACAAATATACAATCACACGAAATTTACCTCTTTATAATATTATTATAGACGAGTAAGAAAAACAGAAATGAGAACACATAATGTATTATTTATTGCCTTACATTTATTTAAATAGATTTTTTTCTTGGGTATATTGGCGATAGAAATACACATTCTGTAGAAATTTGAACTGTATTTTAGTTTTTACTATTAGCAGGTTAATATCAAAATAGTTACCAAGCGAAATGCCTAGGAACATTAATAAAACCCTAATTTTGTACAATCCCGATATTTTAAAGGGTTTTTTTTTATAAATAGAGGTGTTTGTCTCTTACGCTTTGTTTTCTCGTCGTTAGTCTCAGAAAGGTCAGCTGCAAAAAGGTTCATTAAACTTAATACCGTCATTAGAGTTAATGCTCCATTAAACTTATTTTATCACTTCAAGCGCAAATTACAATTAATTTGTTAACTAGTGCGGGACTGATGTAAAAAAAGTATTTAGGCACAGTAGCATCAAATTATACAAATTGCACTATTCCCAGTTTCCTCAGTGTACGAGTAAAGCTTGCTATGCTGTTGTCTGCTCATGAAGCTACCAGGTTGTCAGAACTGGCCTAGTGTTGGAAACATTGTCTTATCAACAGAACAGTGTCCCGGACTCTATATCATATCAATTAACACCGTTTTAGGTTTGAAAAACATTTGTTTGAAAAACCTTACAGTCACTTACATGAGAAATTAACAAATTTTATGAAGGTTACATAAAAGTTATTTTACAAGTTGTCCAATAGCCAGAACAAGCAGATGTACTTCAGCGGGAACCGTCCAAACAAACACAAAGTACTTACGTGAACATTGTTGTACATACGTATAAACGTTTTAATCTCATCATCATCATCATCATCCTTATGAGGTCATTTAATCTCTACTGCAAGAATAAAACTCTCTCTGAGTTATCGGAGGCAAATGGAGGATTTGGTCTACACTCTCATGGTGGTTAGACGGGTTGGGGAGGTTTATTTCCCTAACCATATTATAAACGAAACTATTCCCACCTCTCGTTCCCACCGCTGCAATTCCTGTGTAGCCAGGATCTACAGCTTGACCGTCAATGAAAATCAAACCAGTGAAGGCCAAGCTTGGCTAACCTTAAAAGGCGAAATCAAATCTATTTTCTCTTCTTCTTTACATATAAACCTAATTAGGTGCTAATTATGAATGTAAAAAACATTTAAAAAGTAATTACACCGCATTATCCAAACCCAATCTATTCCAACCCCGGCCCTCGCGTTATAGCCCAGCCTTTTTCCTTTGACGATGTGTTGATTACCTTATTTAGATAAATTGAATTACCCCACAGTTGAGAGTAGAGATGTGAATTGACTGAATCTGACCGGTCACGATGGTCAAATACCATAAAATTAAATGACCGGTCAAAAACGGTCAAATTAAGTCAATTTGACTCAATATTACTGTACACCCACCGAATAATATTTATTTAGGTACCCAATTTATATGCAATTTTAAATGAAGGAACGTTAATTGGTAATAAATTAAAAGAGAATAAGAAGTCATCAAAGTTGACGAGCGCAGCGATGCGACATTGCCATTTACCTAATGCTTGTGAGCGGGGTGCCTCTGCACCCCATTTGCGTAGGGAAAGAAAGAGAACACAATAAATCATTACAAAACACTTGTTTCAATTTAGAAGTTCTAGACTCACTGTAAGATGTAAAACTTTAATAAATCATTACAAACTACTTTTTTTATTTCAATTAAGATTTTGTAATCAATCACAAAATCTAAGAAAAAACTAAAAAAGTTCTAAACTATTACTGAAATCAAATTGACCGAAACTGACCGATTTGATAGATTATGACTTGTTTTGGACCGTTTTTGACCAATTTGACCATAAATGACGGTCAGTCAAACTAAGCCGCTTTAGTCATTTTCAACACTAGTTGAGAGTGCTAATTTAGTTTGTGCCTATCCGTCACCGTGGGTCCCGTATGCATTAATTACCAAGTTGGATTCACCCTTTTCTGCCTAATTATTTGTACAAACTTACACCTCCGGAACTTAAGCGGCTTATACACGGATGTAGAGACGTGGATGTGTGTTTAGGGCTTTATAGGCTGCGTGTGATGCGGCACGTGTCTTCCTCTTCTTAATAAATGGTTAATTAAGGGGATTTGTTAAAGTAAGATGTGGAAAAATAAACTGTATTTTCTAAGGAAAACAATACAGAATGAAAATCTAGATTTTGCCATTTCTAAGCTTAAATAACGGTAGGCAACCAAAATTACGTAAAATACTAACTTAGGAGTAATGTTCATTTTATTCGTTGATTAAGCATAATTATTAAATACCCACTGTTTTTCTTCAGTATTTTTTGGAAATTATGACTGCAGCTCTCTACCTTTCTGGGAATATTTGTTGAAAAAACGTACACCTAAAAACGTAATCATGTTTACTTATGGGCATAATAAGATTACACAAGATAGTGTACAACCACTTAGAAATAACTTAATAACTCTTAAAATAATGTACCTACTTAACGTCGTTCCTAACGGGTGTGTAATGTAGGTATAATATACACACCCGTTTCTAACCTTGTAAGTGCCGTGTATGAGCTACAATATGTACCCATCAAAAACAATACTTGTCAAAAAAACCAAGTCTCGCAACTCAGTTGTTCTACGGTAAAAAGTTGTTAGATCCATGTAATACCAAGTCCAGGCCAGGAAATCTTTAACGTTTTACATAAATTATTGACTTGGCCATCTGGCACTAAATAATTTAATTTACACGTGTTTTCATGCGATGGCCAAGTCAATATATTTATGTAAAACGTTAAAGATTTCCTGGCCTGGACTTGGTATTACATGGATCTAACAACTTTTTACCGTAGAACAACTGAGTTGCGAGACTTGGTTTTTTTGACAAGTATTGTTTTTGATGGGTACATATTGTAGCTCATACACGGCACTTACAAGGTTAGAAACGGGTGTGTATATTATACCTACATTACACACCCGTTAGGAACGACGTTAAGTAGGTACATTATTTTAAGAGTTATTAAGTTATTTCTAAGTGGTTGTACACTATCTTGTGTAATCTTATTATGCCCATAAGTAAACATGATTACGTTTTTAGGTGTACGTTTTTTCAACAAATATTCCCAGAAAGGTAGAGAGCTGCAGTCATAATTTCCAAAAAATACTGAAGAAAAACAGTGGGTATTTAATAATTATGCTTAATCAACGAATAAAATGAACATTACTCCTAAGTTAGTATTTTACGTAATTTTGGTTGCCTACCGTTATTTAAGCTTAGAAATGGCAAAATCTAGATTTTCATTCTGTATTGTTTTCCTTAGAAAANTGCCCCTATATTATTAAGGGTGCGATGTGGTGTGTGTGGTCTAGTAACAATGTGGACCAACGACATCGTAAAGGTAGTAGGGAAGCGCTGGACGCAGGCCGCTACCAATAGATCAACATGGAAAGCATTGGGGGAGGCCTATGTTCAGCAGTGGACGTCCTATGGCTGAAATGATGATGATGATGATGACATAACACATAGGCCTCCCACTAGGTGGACCCACGATCTGGTGAAGGTCGCGGTAGGTGCCTGGATGCGAGCGGCGCAAGACCGGTCTGTGGAATTCCTTGGGGGAGGCCTTTGTACAGCAGTGGACGTCTTTCGGCTGAGACAACAACACATAATTATAGATTTTGTTTGTTTAGTTTTTTCCAAAATACGTATTTTGTCACTTCCAGAGCAACCACCCAAGAGCCTTCGCAGGTAGCTCTTAACCGCGTTAACTCTGAGCCTTAACTAAATCTTACTTGACTTATCCCCCCAGATACATATAAACATATAATCTGGCGCAGCTTACCTTAAGCTGTATCACGCCTCCTAGAGCCGATTAATTCATTACTTGTGTTATTTCAAAACCGAGAGGTTTACATTCCGTATTATCCCCACGTTTGGGCGTACGATGTTTGTGTTTTGCAAATTGTAGAGTTATTTTTAGTTTGTTGAGACAGCACAGTTTGCTTGGTGCTAAATGAGACATGTAGGGTGATATTACACAATTCAGGGAAAGTAGGTGTCTGTATATCGAAACACAGAGAAAGACCTTTAATTTAACTAGCGGCCGCCCGCGACTTCGTACGCGTGGATCCCGTTTTCCTCCTTAGGGGCGGAGTTTCGTAAAATCCTTTCTCAGCGGATGCTTACGTCATAACATCTATCCCATCTATGCCAAATTTCAGCCCGATACGTCCAGTGGTTTGGGCTGTGCGTTGATGTCAGTCAGTCAGACAGTTTGAACTTTGAGTTATATTATTTAGATAAGGTATCAATCACACACCCATGCATCATTCCATTTCATTAAAAAAATACATACAGCCGAACATATAACCTTCTCCTTTGTTGAAGTCAGTTAAAAATCTGGTGACATAGAGACTGCGAATCGTTTTGGAAATAACGTTTTCACTGTCTCGCTATTAAACTAAGCTAATTATGAGCACATAGTAACCCTAAATGACTAAAATGGACCAAAACCGCATAGAAGATTTAACCTCTTAATGCTGAACGCTACACCGTAGATCCAGCCGCTATTAACCCTGTTAATACAGTGTGAGTCACGTTAAAGTGTACATATGAAAATAGATGAAACTAGACCTATTTTTATCGACAAAAAAGATGTCAAAAATTTTTTGAGATTTTTTTTAAATTTTTTGTAGATTTTTTTTTCTTCCAATTACTTGTTGTAAAGAAAACGTAAAAACTTTTAAACTAAGCGGTATATCCTGATAAAATAAAAACAGTAATAATGCTAAATAACAGGCGATACTAAAAAAATACATAAAATACACAAAAAAGGCCAACAAATAATAAAAAATGATACTTTTTGAAAAAAAAACTACTTAAAAATTCGTGTTTTTTTGGTTATTTGATAAATTTCACCAAAAAATGCCCCTATAACCGGTGGTTTTTATTACTTTGTATTATTTTCTATCGTATTACCTTCGTAAAACCAAAAATCGCATGTCTCTATCCCTATCACAACGTTTGCAATGATCGTTTGAACTAAGCCTCTCCGGGCGCGCCATTCAACGCTTCGATAACAACAAAACTGAAAATGGATCTAGATTTGTAATTTTGATAAAGACAAGTTAGATTTCAAATAAAAACAAAGGATTTCGAAGTAAAATAAGCATTTTAGTTAAAATTAAAATTGTCTCTACCTGTAGCGGAGAATAATGTTGTGGCAGGCCTTTGTTCAAACGATCATAGCAAATGTTGTGATAGGGATAGAGACATGCGATTTTTGGTTTTACAAAGATAATACAATAGAGAACAATAAAAAGTAATAAAAACTACCGGTTATAGGGGCATTTTTTGGAGAAATTTATCAAATAACCAAAAAAACACGAATTTTAAAGCAGATTTTTTTCAAAAAGTATCATTTTTTATTATTTGTTGGCCTTTTTTTTGTATTTTATGTATTTTTTTAGTATCGCCTGTTATTTAGCATTATTANAGAAAAACTTAACCCTAACTTGGTTAGATGCAAATCCGGTCATAAATTGGTGAGGCGCCGACGGTTTCGGGACATTAATTTGCGGTAAATCGCGTGGAAAATGGAAATTTTGTGCAGCCCCTGGCGGCGGCAAACTTATCCCCGCATCTGAAAAATAAATTCCACGTATGAACGTATCGGAGACCGCGTCGTAATCCTCCTTAATAAGGCCCTGGCGACGCAACCGCGTTTTCAGCGAGCATTCGAGGGTTAACGTGTTGTGAGACGTGATGAGAATCTTTCCCGTTTTTTAATGAGCCTGGAATTTCACGTAAAATGTAAATGTTTTTTTGTTTCGGACTACTTATTTGGCGGTTTTGTAATTTTTGCTTGTTGTTCGTTGGCAGGGATTGTACTGTAAACATCGCTTTATTCTGGATTATATCGTGCTTTACTTGTGAACATTTTTTTAATAATTATAAGGCTGTGTTACCAGTAAAGAAATAAATTCATCAAACAGGTGTTGAACTGCATCTGTTATTTTACAACAAAACTATTTTAGTATATTATTGTTATACGATGAACTTGTAAAAAGTGGCATGTATCTATTTGTTTTATTATAGTCATTTTTTATAGTAATACATACAGTAATTTGTTTTCGAGCTTGCTTTTATCCCGGTGACCCTATTTAGTTAACAAACTTCAGTTTTCAATTTATTTTAAAATCATTTCATGGTTTTGTATTGAATTAATGGATCCTTGAAATAGTCTCATATTTTGTATAGCACTTCGCTTTTCAATTTCGATTGAAACGCTCATGATACGATTTAAGTCCTATTCAATCCTTTGACCAAATATCATTTTGCTACTCAGTGATAGGCTGACTTTCATTAAGTCATTGTTCAAGTTATTGCTTTTGGAATTTTCTATCTATTAATTATTAGGCTACTTGAAAAATTCGTATACAGGGTGGCCAGGGACTTGACGTTCAAAGATAAAATTTAGATTTCTTACAACAAGGTATATCTAAATCATCCCCATGTATGTTCTACGATATTGCTTAGTTTAGGAGATAGAGTTAATTTTGCGATTTAGAACGTGATGAGAAACAAACGTGAAGCTTTGATAGTTGATCTTCACTGAAAGTTTCTCTAGCGTAAGTAACTAAAAAACAAACTACAAGTGCTCGCTAGAGTGAGAAGAAATTAAAAACCAACCACAGGTGAAGGGAAAAAAATTAAGTCTATCTCCGAAACTAAACAATAGCTTAGCTTTGAACGTCAACTCCCTGGCCACCCTGTATAATTCGTGCCTAAGTAAGCTATAATCAGAAAACTTGTATTTGGAGTTGGCAATGAAAAATAATTATGATCAAAACACACACGACAGTAAGTTATTCTTCAACTTAAGTAGTTGCAGTGTAGTCTACTGGGGAGCATAAAGCTTCAACTACACCAACGCGTGCAGATTGCCATCGCCGGCGCGATCATAGGCCAATGACAGGTCGCGCGGACTGTCATGGGTCGCGTCATTAGCCTATGATGGCGCCGATGGCGATCTGCACGCGTCGGTGTGGATGGAGCATAAGCCTCTTAAATGATCACCAAACTGTAAATCGTGACTTTTTTATCATCCAGCAGTAGCTGGAATTCAATTTTGACGAGACGATTTTTAATCGTTAATACTATATTATTTGTTATTTTTGCGGCATTTATGTATTTATTAAGCGCAAACAGTTTATGAAATAATGCATTGAACATTTCGTTCATTTGGTATTACTATGAATAATATTCATTACTCATTACTGCCCTCTTGCGGTTAACGTTTATTAACCATTATTGGATGATGTTGCAATTTTCACTAGTAATTGATTTCGACATTAACATTTTCGGTAGTAAGTAATGCCGAGTGCACTGCCCCGCATCATTATACAAATAAATGATGTAATAAAGCCGTTTACACACGTTACAAATTCATAATGGATCAGAAAAGGCTTAGAAATGTTTTGGTTATTAAAAAAAATGGATCAAAAGAACACAATAAAAACAAGACTTTATGTGTTCTCCTATCTATGGGCTTGAATTCAACGTCTCGTTCTTATCAGGTTAACTTTTGTGTAGACAAGATCAACGATATGACTATATATAAAATCCAACCAGAAAAAGCTGAGGTAATCCCGGGGGACGTTAACCTGTCATTGGACCCTTATCGCTTTAAAAATAAATAGCAAAAATTCGAAAGAAAAGAGGATACCACTAGAAAATAACAGTTAATTCGAACACTGTGTTAATTCTAACTGGAACGGTAGCGCATTTTCTTACATAACTTTTCAATTCCTATCATTGGAGGTCCGAAAATATTTCTCATACAATTTGATACCATAATGATCATTCTTCATAAAAAAATTAAAACCTACATATTTAAAAACATAATCATTGATATTCATAATATCACTAATCATACACTTAGTTTTTACTAATATTTGTTTTCATATATTTTTCTATACTAATGATCGAAACTCATAATCATTCGAATAAATAACTATAACATTCATAAATGTGATGTACATCCTAATATTTGTTTTCATAAATTTATTACTCATAAGTGTATTCCATATTATTGAAAATCATGATGTCTATATTCGTATTAAATCGTATTTTAACATTAAATTAATTTGAAATGGTCCAAAACAGACAGACAGACAGACAGACAGACAGACAGACAGACAAAAATTTTACTGATTGCATTTTTGGCATCAGTATCGATCACTAATCACCCCCTGATAGTTATTTTGAAAATATATTTCATGTACAGAATTGACCTCTCTACAGATTTATTATAAGTATAGATAACAATATGATCAATGAATGTTATGAAGAAAAAAGATCTGAAAATAAAAATTATGTATTTTAAATGGTTCTTGGCAGTAACAGTATTGATAAAAAAATTATGATTACTAACTGTTATGAGCTCCGTTGATAGTAATAAAAATGTATGAATAAAAAAGGTATGAAAAATAAAATTATGAAGAGAGATTATTATGAACACAAATCGGTAGTAAGACAAAGAATAGGATTTAGAATTTTATGTGAGCCAATATAGAACCAACTGGAACACAATGAGTAGGAACGTAAAATTCAACCAGTTAAGGTTAAGTTTATCCCGGTGGACATCAACATGTCATTGCAGGGTAGATTGGGTACGATTGTAACAGGGTACGGTTGTAACAATGCTCTGTAGGTGAGGGGTAGAGCCCTTGCCACATGAGGGTGACAAGTCCATACAGCCTTACTTGTCTTTTTATCCGCATGCCCTTCCCTTTCTACCCCTAACTACTGAGCAGCTGCGCAGACGAGTTGTTACAACCGTATCCCGTTACAATCTTGCCCAGTCTCCCCTACCTTTAAGGCCTATTCAAACTTGAGCGATATTCGCTGCCGCTGTGGGTAGAGGTACATACCACGCGGTAGCGAATACCGCTTAGGTCTGAACGAACAGTATTATTACCGCATACCCACTGGGTTTTCTCTGCCGCAGACGGTAGCGAATACCGCTTAGGTCTGAATAGGCCTTTATATCGATATAAAAATAAAAAGGAGAAAATATTCGAGAGAAAAAAGGATACCACAAAAAACAGTCAATTTGGAGTAGAACAGTCCGTGTTAATTCTAACCTGCACATTCTGAATAGGAACGTTTTGCCAGTGTCCGCCATCAAAATTCACGTTTCGCTTCCTTTGAATGACGGCAGGCTAACGAGTGGCCAGCGTACTGGAATGATGCAGCGGAACTGAGCTGTAACCATAACTACCTAAATAGCTCACGTGTGGTATATGTTGACGACCTCCTATTAAAATATTTACCCGGTGATATCCATCAGGAATTTGATATGGCTCAATTTTACAATATATCAGTAAAATTGAGGAATCATGTACACAGTACAAGATAGGTCTTATGTACAAGAATGATCCTTTAAATCTGCAATGTTCTAATCCAACTTGAAAACACTTAAGGTTCAGCCGAACCAACGCGATCACACGCGATCTGCCGGCGTGCAGCGATGGCGACCAGACTTAAATGCATTGATCGCCATCGCTGCACGCCGGCTGATCGCGTGTTATCGCGTTGGTTTGGCCGAACCTTTAGGCATAGTATCTCTACTACATTTCAAAAGTGTGTATTCTCATCTGAGGTATTCTTTAACCGCTTGAGAAGATCACAGTTAAAGTGGATCCTGAGTATTAAAAAGATAACTGTTTTAATTTTATCTAATAAGAAAACTTTTAATTCTCAGTTTAACTGTTCAATTTGTATCGCAAAAATTACTTATTATATGTATTAGTAAGTCCCGTTAATCCCTCTCTCTAAGTATATGATTATGTTAAGGGTGCATTCACCACTATAACACTCGTAGTCCAACGGACATCGGGATTCCTTAATTTGTTACTTTAGAAAAAGTTTTAATAAAATCTAGTAGCACAAGCAACTCTCACCACCCAGCAAGGTTACAAAACTCGTATAAAAAAGGAAAACTTCTTCATTATGCAATTCTACTGTCAGCAATTTACCAAACCCGCGTCCTCGAGATCTCCCGAGGCGTCCTACAGTAACTCATTTAGAAACATAAACTTATCTACAAATTCCACCAAAGCAATAAAAGATTTCCATTTCAACTCCAATATACTTACAAGCTGGGTGCTAGGAGTACACTCAGCTGGAATAGTTTGCTATTTTTGTATAATTTTAAGAAAATATTCAGATTCTTATAGCAAATTAGGCAGTCGCTTTTTTAACGAAAAAGACAATTTATACCTACACATGTTTGCGCAGTTTTTGACCCTGTTTAGTGGCTTTTTTATTTAGAAGGACTTTTTTTATAATAAGAAGGATATCAAAAGCTTATTAATGAAAGTTTTTCTTTTTTAATTCATTATCATTATTTTCTACATAAAACAAAATAATTATTTCCAGACGTAATACCTCGAAGAGCCCTAAGATTTATGTAATGTTTACAGGGATCGAACCCACGTACTCTGGCGTATTCTCTCATAAGACCACCAGACAGCTCTCTAATCTGTAATCAGTAGGGGTGATTTTTAAACCGTTTTCAAATTACATAAATTGTAAAAGCAGTAGATTTGCTGGCAAAGGTGACTGAAATTCTTCCGCCACTTGTTCTCAGCACCAGCCCATAGGTTGTCGTGGAGTGGTGGTAGAGCAATTTATATTTGTTTATAATTTATACTTATTCACGACCCATCGTGTACAAGTGCCCTGGAAGGGGCTTACGTAGGTGCTGAATAAATCATTTGAATTTGTATTTTTAATCACATTTTGTTGCCGAGTGTACTTTAGCCGTAAAACCAATTGCAAGTCAACTGCGAAATATACGGGTGCATTCCTGGTCGGTATTGCAGGGGTGCGCGATCGCAATCCTCAGTCAGGTGCAGTTAATAAATTTTGTTTAATGTTTTATACTATTTGCGCGAGCGGCTCTAGTGTTGCGCGATATTCGTACTTTATAGGGTGTTATCTAAAACTATGGATTATTTTGAAGAAGACACGTAGGATTATGTGACTCCTAATTAATGAGCTAGCACGTTTTTAATTTCATCAAGTAAATGACTTCATTCTCAAAACACGACGTTTAAACACAAGCTATCATATCAGTCATAATTGATTTTAAACCATAATAATTAATGAGTGTTATAAGGTACTTGCACTACTGAAAATTATTTTCTTGATTATAAGATCTAGTCAATTTGAGCTCTGGATACAATATATCAATTTTCAGTATACATATTTCGGACTACAGTTGGGAAATTATTTAAAGGTCAATTTAGAAACAAACCTGTTGTTAAGGAAAAAGATTTGTGTCAGATAATAGAGCTTTTTTTATTTTCTTGACTGGAATTCAAACGATTCAGGCGTAACATTGTTACTAACGCCGGATTTCTAAACAATCTTTCGTCAAATCCGTCCGTCAAATTTTCATCTGGATTAGTGCTACATGCTTCCCAATAATGTATCCACGAATAGAGATAGCTATCTTCGCTTGCAATCTATTCATGGGAGGGTCAGATCAAAATACGGATTGACCCTCTGTATGAAAATGATAGTTACTAAGCAATTATCATTTCGACTAATCTCTCAGCGAAAATTGGGCTCGTGCAGGCAATAACTCTATATTAATTTACTATCTTCCACGCCCTTTAGCCGCGCCTATCCCTAACTGGCGTGGGTCACGCGTTCGATTCCCGCCTGAATCACGTTAATCGCCGTCCGGGGTGGATTATGCGGATTTCATAGGCTTTTATTACCCGCGGTGTGGCATTTGCATAGCGTGAGTGATAGTTATTTGGGCTTCGTAGTACTTAGGACGGATTTGCTGACGTGTAGAGTGAATTATGAATGAGCGGACGTGTAGTTAGTGCGATTAGTGGCGGTTAATCTTTGCTGGTTTATGAATTATGCTGCTTATTAAGTCAAAAATATAGTTAAAACATAAAGTACTAAGGCTGAGTAACGTAAGCTATAACGATAATCGGTGTTTTTTGTATGGAGTTTGCCAAATTGTAGACGTTTCTAAAAGTTATAGTAGGATGGTGCAACTCACTTTAGTGTTTTTTGTAAACATGAATTTTAACACAGACCCATCTACCTAATCACCTGTTTTGATTGTACAAATTAATAACTTTATACATATTTCTTTTTTAATTAGTAAATTATTTGCTTTAGGTTTCGATTTAATAAAAGTATGTGTATCTGTCTGTATTTTATGTAGTGAAAAGGTCACGTTCTACTCCTACGAATACCTACTGCTGAATTGCTGAAAACTACTATTTATAGACTGCTTGAAAGGCTTTCGTAAAAGTTGTTTTAGGCATTACGTGCGATTGAATTTAATAATGTAGAGTTTATGTTAGAATTGTGTACTTTTAAAATGTCTTATGTGTTGTGTGTAATAAGTATGTTTAGTTTTGATAAAAACTCGAAGTAGTGATTTATAGGTTTAAATAAAAAACATAATTAAATCACGCGTATTTATTTTTTATTAACTCGAGTGTGGTAGCTATGCTTTTCGCTATTCTCAACCAATACACATTAATTGACAATAATATAAATTATGCTTACAATTAAGGGTACAAAAATAAAATGTAAAAAATCACTAACTATCTACATATAAATACGGGCGAATGTATAACTTTTTAACTCTAAAAATTCAACACATTCATATTTTTCAAAAGCTGATTTTAAAATAATAAAACAAAACTGTTTTAGCGTGAAAATGTGAAAACTATGAAAGATTTTCTATATGATTAACAATGACGTTATTTAAAATTTTGACAATAAAACAAACGAAAAATTTACCAAATTTTATATTTTCTAAAATATTATGTTAGTAACCTTTTATAAATAAAAACAAATCTGCAAATCCAACACTGTTTTTTTAATAAAACATTTTTCAAGGACATTAATTTACAAATGTTCGTTATTTTTCTATCTACAACAAACAGATCTATTCATATACAGGACATGAAGTCTTTTCATTACCTAATATTCATATTTTCATCATTTTACATTTAATTCATACATTCGTTAATTTACATTATTATTTTGAATGCAATGCTAAAACCAATACAAAACTTGAAACGTTAGGAAAGACCTATTTTATTTATACAATACTAAACTATTTAAAATCGCTATCAGTCTGAATTCAACAACAGTAAAACTACACTATTATGTACAATTAATTATTCGTAAATCATTGGAGTGGTTTTGGTGTAGGGAAGTCTATTTCGAGTATAACCGAGAGTTCGGATATGATCGAGAATTCGAGATTCGATTACTAAGTTAGTATGATTTTTTTAAACAATTTGTATATTTTCTTTTGCAATAATTAAAATTATTTAAAACTGTATTTACGGTATGAAATTTAGTTAGTTTATTTTCTTTTGCAATAAGTACATAGATTTCATTATTTGAAACTATTTACGGTATGAAATTAAGTTAGATGGGATCAGAATGGAAAGCTGAACTAAGTGATCGATCGAAACAAGTTGGATATACCTGAAATTCGCCAAAAACATCGCAATAGACCTCAAATAAATAATGCTTAGAAAAAAGTGCCTTAAAATGAATATACAACCATCTACTTAGTTCTTGCAGAGGTTTTCGATAACTTGAAAATAGCGATTGATCAATATCAATCCAAGTGTATTCAGAACTTGAACAGTTTTAAGCTGAGTTGCACCATCTTACATTAACAGTAACTATAAGAATTACCAGTGTTTTTGTATGGAGTTTGACAGACTTTCTACATTTGTGAAAGTCAAAGTGAAATGGTGCAACCCGTTTACCCAAAGGCAGTTATTTGGGTAAACGTTGAAACTTTGATTTCATATTAAGGCTTATTCAAATAAATCTTTTAAAATCATTTAAATATGAATGCATTTGAATTGCAACTTTTTCATTATTTGACCGAGTAGACGTTTTTCGAGCTGAAATGTAATTTTTGCCGATGTAAGATGCAAATAGGATTCTTAGAAATTCATACGATTGTGCGGAGTGCCCTCAGGCTGCGCTGGAAAATATTTTCTGGCTCGCAGCCAAAATGCAGGGAAGAATCCTCGTGATTTTCATCATCATTTACAAAGTAAATCAGGTATTAGGCAAGAGGCGAGTTATGAAGAACATAAATACGTAAAATATCTTTCGAAGAATCTACAGTATTGTTATATTTTTGTTTGGGGAAATGATACAATGATTGGGACACACCGGAATAAATATTATAAATGTTTATGTATGATGGATTGATACAGCCCATCACGACTTCCAACTACGCGTGTAAGTATTTTACTAAACTTACTTTTTTATTTATCGTCGAATGGAAACACTGAAACCATTCGAATGAATCGAAAATAAATTACGTGCAATATTTGTTCTTGAACAAATAAAGGAAAAAAGTCAGTTCATTATTTAAATATCCACAGAAATTTATGAAATCGTGTAACAATTTCCTTACCAACCGCGTAGAGTCTCAATTATTATTAAAAGTACGACAAAACGAACGGGTTTTTATAATTGGAAGCTGAAAATATTGCTTTCAGTTGACGTTTCATTTCCGAAACCAATCAAGTTTCATTATAAAGCACTGGTATTATTTATAAGGGAAATTTATTTATATGCGGTCAATCAGCATTTATATACTAGACATATAGGCACATCTGGGAATACGAAACTTAAATTAATACATTTATTTAGCTATCTTTTACAACATTTAATTTTATTTTACTATATTATTATTACTATTCTAGTCGTTTAGCGATTACATCACTAATTTAGGCTTATCCTTAAATTATTGGCAAACCTTATGTTGTCTAGTTATTTATAATCTGGCATACTTGAAGTTATTAGAAAATGAACTAGCTTATTATTACAATTTGATAAGTCAACTCATAATAGTACATTATGACATTAAATTAGTTATTATTAATTAGTCAATATTACAGCCCAAACCACACACAAAATGGCAGGCAAAATGAAGAACAGAGACATTACCAATTCACAAGCATTTTAAAATGATTTTTGAGACACTTGCCAGAGTAATGTAGAGCAAATTGTGTTGAAACGGGTATTTCAAATACCGTTAATTCTTTCTTTGGAAAACTTTGGTAATATGTAAAGTTTAATATGACTTGATAATGTGACCGAACACACAATTTTAATAATTAATAAGTACTAAAATGTGCCTGGTTTTAAATAAACATCTTCTTATTTTATGTATTTACACCTGAATACATCTTGACTGTAAAATGACAGAGTTTATTATTCCCCTGCACTTAAATAATAATTCATAATAATCGTTGTTGTCAGTGTAGCCGATAAATAAATGATTGAACACTATTCTCTTTTCTGGTCTTTTGATTTGAATATAAACCCGTTGCACGAGGCTGACATTAAGTTAGTAAACAATATTCCACTTAAACAATAAAAATTAAGCCATTTTCTTGCGTATACATAAAGTTTTATGTTCAAAAACGTGTCTATCCGTTCACTTTTGACCGGTTTTTTCGGAGATTTTCCTAGAAATACAACTCTAGATTGTCCTTACAGCTAGTATCATAGTCTTTGGTGTAATTTCACTAGAGGCGGGTTTTGCACTAAATGGTTTTAGTCACAATACTACTGTCACTCGGGCTTGAGCACTCGTCCAGCCTTTGGTTCTTCAGGTCCTGAAAAAAAAAGAAAATAAAGTAAAAAAAAAAAACACTTTACCAATGGGCGACCATATTTTTACACAATTTTACAATCTGAAAAGTACCTACAAAAAAACAATCAAATTCAAATTCAAATTCGTTTATTTCTTTAACTTAGCCTAGTTCAGTTACAAGTTGTTGGAGCTTCCTGTTAAGCAACAGATGTTACTTGTGCTAGGAAGCACCGCTCTTCCATAACAATATTACAGTAGGTAGGCAAATTTAATTTTTAATGCGTTTAGTGTGGATAGAACAAAATAAATAAATAAGTACACTTTATAATATTTTACAAATGAAAATTTTATAAGTGAAAATTTTAAAATTAAAGTTAAATTAATTCGAAAATACTAATTAATACTAGAACCCAGGTAAAAAATATAATGTGCGAGTGTGTAATGTGTGTGTATGTGTAATGTAAGTGTATGTGTAATGTGTGTGTATGTGTAATGTGTGTGTATGTGTAATGTGTGTGTATGTGTAATGTGTGTGTATGTGTAATGTGTGTGTATGTGTAATATATGTATATGTGAATCATACCATGAATATAAACAAATCAAAATTAATCTCGATTCATTCTTAAGACTATTCTATTCATTAGTAAGGAGAATAAAAGTCCATCTCATCATCAAAATAATTCAGTCTTGGGAGTTAATGATATTAAAATCCGAGCTCATCATTGTATTGGCAAAAACTCCCAAAGATAAACTTTAATAGGCTTTTTGTAAGTAAGCCGAATTCATTGCTCTCGAAAAAATAATCTTCGAGTTCAAGTGGTGCAATTACCTTCCCGATCCGCGTATTTTCTAAAAAAATAGTATGTCTCGTAACATAATTTCCTTTGTCGCAGAAGAATCAATTTACAACGTAACACGAGCAAAAAATTGCTATAGAAACTCTCACATGAAAGGTTACTTATTGGGTTCTGCTCAATTTTTACATAAGATATATTTTCGCACGGCTTAAGAGGATGAGGGACCCGATGTGTTGGTTTTAGATTTAGGTCAAAGGTGAAATGAGCATTAGGGGATTTTCCATAAGATATTGATTTAGAATAAGTGGGGTCTAAGGTCACAGAAAGTTTTGGTCTTGGTAAAAAACATGCCGTATATGCATTTAGGGTATATTTTGAGGTAAAAAGATCTAATATAGGTACCGGGTTTTGAGCAAATAATAATCAAATAATTTTGAATCTCTTTCAGTCTCTCCATGAAAGGCTTTTTTTGTATAAATAAAGTCGTTTCTTTATTTTTCACTGCTTTATTGGCTTCAAACTTGAAAGACAGCAGTTTTGGATTTCCGACTTTGATGAGAGTAATCAATATGTGTGACGATAGCGTTTTGTCTGAGTCATTTATAGACGAAGCAATTTATAGATACAAAGTTAAATTTTCAAGTCACAAGCCCTACTTATATCGAACTAGCCCAAAATGTATGATAGATTTCATGATGGTAGATATGGTCAGAATTCCATATTAGAAGGCTAAGGGTCCCACGCGCATTAGGCGGCCAGGCCACGCGGCCAAGTAACTACTACCAACTATTTCTAACCCCAGGCCCGCGGGCCACAGTGTGGCCTGCGAAAGACTTAAAATATGCACCAAATTCAAAAAATACAGTAACTGAAATAGGGATCATAAGTGGCCCGTCGTTAACGACTGAATCCACCGTTTGGCCCGACTCTTCAAAAGTTTGAGTAGCCTCGGTCCAAATAAACTTACCCTGGAAGTGGCCAGCCTCTGCACGACTATCTCGAGCCGGTCGCCCGCGGACGCTATGAGTGGCACTGTCAGGCAGCAGTCGTAGTCCACTGTTCTGGTTCCGTTCACCTGGTTACAATAGAATAGAATATTTTTTATTTGACGGAAGGTACAGCCAGCGAAAGGTGATTTCTTCTTCTTTTCGTGTCGACAACAAATCTACACAGTGTCAGCCCAAAAGTGCGTTGTCAGTAGCACTCGTCAAATCCTCCTGAGTGAAGTTGCTTGGGCACTCAGGGCACGACATCAGGTGCTTCATCGACTGAGGAACAAAACCGCACCTGCACTCCATGTTTGAGCCATCCAGGAATCCCCACCTGACCATATTGTCCTTACTACGGCCAACCTGCGTCCGAAGTCTATTTAAAGACTTCCAGATAAGCCAGGGGAGTTCATGTCCAGGTGGAGGACTCTCAGACATAGGGACAAAAGGGCAGGGGAGATCAACTCTCTCGCGCCATAACCTGCATCTCTCTCAAAAGGTGACTGATTGTGAGTTTCTTGCGCCACTTCTTCTCAGCACTAGCCGATAAGTTTTCAGTGGTCTCTCTCTAAACTGATTTTCAGTGGTTTTCCTTTGTAAGTTTTAGAATGTAAATGCAATATAACTACGATATCCCAATCTGACTGTAGATATAAATAATGCAAGGACAATATCCTTGTCAGTCATTATGAACGACAAATTAGCCCAAGTCGAGACTTGAACTCGAGTCTCCACTAAATGTGAAGGCACGTAGGTAGGTATACCAATTAATCTAATTTAAGGTGAATGCTGTACGCATTATTCCATTTATTTAGTACTTACACTATCTTATCAATCTTAAAAATAAATAACATCTATCTGCGGAAAATGTTATTACTGTAAAAGGGTCAGGTTACTTAAGACAAGGTGATTTACCTGCAATATCCTATCATATGGCCTGAGCAGACCGACTATGTCAGCCGGGCCGCCTTTCCTGATCCTATTGATGTACACGCCTCTCTCGTACAATCCATCTGACACAGAGAACCCATAGTCGTCGTATATGGCATCTTTGTACAGGATCACGTGATGGACGGAACCACGAGCGGGCGATACCGTTTCGCTGCTGTAAAGACCTGGAAAAGGAGATTCAAAGTCAAAATTTCTTTATTTGTATAAATTATTATACAGGGTGGAATTTTGTAATGCCACCTGGAGGGAAAGTACTCTTAATATTGTAGATAGAAAAAAAATCTCAAAGAAAACATTCCTTTATTTTTTAAAACAAATAGAACTGCATTCAAAGATTTCCAAAAAATATTTGCCACACCCGGGAATCGAACCAACTAACTGTAATCTGTTAAAAATTACACCCTGTATTTTTATTGCATCGATCGTTAGGGTCAAGTATAAGGATGAAATCTCTCTAACAAACTTGATAAATCAAATGAAAGGAAATCCATAAAATCTTAAATTATTTTAATTATGTACAGAAACAGAAATAGTGGTAGTGGAAAAATTTTTTTTTCGAAAATCTATGAATGCAGTTATCTTTCTTTTCAAAAATAAAGCAATGTTTTCTTTCAGTAAAATTTTCTAACTGCAGTATTAAGAGTACTTTCCCTCCAGGTGGCATTACAAAATTCCACCCTGTATAGTGCTTACAAATCATCAAATATTTTGCTCTTATGGAGCCTCTACATGTCTCATAATCTTTTTACCCTACCAGCGCTTCGAGTTATAGTAAGAATACGCTAGTTTCCTAAAAAAAAAAAATTTAGACCGTCCATTTTATCATAAAATATTGGACACGTATATTTTTGATTGTCAATCAAACAAATAATAACAAAGTTATGGTGCGTTGAAGTTCCGCGCGACGTCACAAAATGCTGCACTTTTGCATTCATTGACGGCACGGGACTCTTTAGTCCAGTCATTTAAGCTTAAATTAGGTAAGAATCTCGGAATTAAAGATACCCAGCTGTAAGTCTGTAAATACTTGTATATTGACACCCTAAAAGTTGTCTCAAAACCTACATATGGTAGGGTGTAAGCAACTATTAAATTTTAAGGTCAAAGGTCACAAAAATCGGTTTTTTGCGCTTTTTTTGGAAATATCTCATTTCCTATGGGTTTTTTGCTATTTGTATTTATTATCAATATTGTAGAATACTAAATTCTCTACAAATTTTGTTCAAAAATTTTTTTTATACGGTGAACCGTTTTTGAGATAGAGGGCGGAGAGCGCGCGGTCACTGCATCACTTCAGGTCAACTTAAGCGGTTTAGGTTTTTCATACAAAAGGATTTTCCCGCTAATTCCCGTGGGAATTTCGGTAATTACTTGTTGTAAATAAGCTTTAAGTTTACTAAGGTACCTACATGCCAAATTTCAAGCGTCTAACTTCCGTTAAGCGTTTAGATTTTTCATACAAAAGGATTTTCCCGCTAATTCCTGTTCCCGTGGGAATTCCTAAGTATACTATAACCTGCCCAGGTGTATGAAGAATAATTGTACCAAGTTTCGTTAAAATCCGTCGAGTAGTTTTTGTTTCTATAAGGAACATACAGACGGACAGAATTCTATACATGAAATATATTTTCAAAATAACTATCAGGGGGTGATTAGTGATCGATACTGATGCCAAAAATGCAATCAGTAAAATTTTTGTCTGTCTGTCTGTCCGTCTGTATGTTCCTTATAGAAACAAAAACTACTCGACGGATTTTAACGAAACTTGGTACAATTATTCTTCATACACCTGGGCAGGTTATAGTATACTTAGGAATTCCCACGGGAACAGGAATTAGCGGGAAAATCCTTTTGTATGAAAAATCTAAACGCTTAACGGAAGTTAGACGCTTGAAATTTGGCATGTAGGTACCTTAGTAAACTCAAAGCTTAGTTACAACAAGGAATTCCCGAAATTCCCACAGGAATTAGCGGGAAAATCCTTTTGTATGAAAAATCTAAACCGCTTAAGTAGACCTGAAGTGATGCAGTGACCGCGCGCTCTCCGCCCTCTATCTCGAAAACGGTTCACCGTATAAAAAAAGTTTTTAAACAAAATTTGTAGAGAATTTAGTATTCTACAATATTGATAATAAATACAAATAGCAAAAAACCCACAGGAAATGAGATATTTCTAAAAAAAGCGCAAAAAACCGATTTTTGTGACCGTTGACCTTGAAATTTAATAGTTGCTTACACCCTACCATATGTAGGTTTTGAGACAACTTTTAGGGTGTCAATATACACGTATTTACAGACTTACAGCTGGGTATCTCGAATTCCGAGGTGAACTTACTATAATGACTGGACTACTTCTTTTGAACTTTGGCGCGCTTTATCTCTTTAATATTCATTAGTTTGAAAAAGTGAAAAATACGTATCGAGTATTTTTTATATGTTAACTGACGGACTAATTAAAACCACGGTTAAAACTCTTGCTTAGGATGGTGGAAAACTGAAAACTAGTTTCCGGCATGGGTGTTGATGCGGCGACTTTTGTGGGGTCGTCACCATGTAATCCATTATTCAAATAATTGTTGTCCCAGGAAACATCTCTATTCTGATTGCTTTATTTTTTGTTTTCTATCCATGAAAATCATAATGACATAAACCCACTACCTAAGTGGAAAGGTATACGCGAAAATTGAGAAAGGTAATACTTAGTCACAGGTACAGATTGTAAAAACTGTATAAAATGTTTTTGCAGAAAGTATATTGCTTTTACGATTTTTGTTACTTAATGAGAGCCTCTTATCTTTTTCTAATGTACCTAAACTAACCTAACCTAAATATAAAAACAAACTTATTTTTCATTATTTACATCTCTAATGTTTTACTTTTCCTACGATAAGCTACTCGTCGATACTTACCTGGGACTTCATTCTCATAAATAGGACTGGTGGAGAACTGAAAACTAGTTCCCGGCATGGGAGGCTTATGCGGCGACTTTTGTGGTGTCGTCACCGTGTATATCCCATTGTTCAAGTAATCGTTGTCCCAATTCGGTCTCCTGGTCTTCGGAGAGACCATTCCATAAGGACCCATCTGCACATAATCACATTTGCAAGACGCTCGCTCCATGTTATGCAGCTGACAATCCTTCATGTTTGAGGTTAGGATCTCTATTTGCTGGACATCGTCCTCTCTCGTTATATTCTGTTTATTCTTTAATGTACTATCGGGAATGATACACGTATTCTCGTAATGAAACGTTTTGAGCGAGTTGTTCAATGAGTAGTTTGGTAGAGGTAGATCGTTGACGCTGTACGGAGCAGCTGAGTTGAAGTTGGAAGCCATGAGTTTGTCTTCGTCAGTAGGAGAATATATTTGCTTTTCCGCTATTCGAGTTTTATCTGGAACTGCGTATTCTATTACTTCGGAATTACCTGGAATTAATGGTTGTGTAAAAATAGCTGCAAGTGAAATAACAGATTTTTCGGAAAGTGTCATATGTATTGTATTGTAACTCGTGTAAGTGTATCAGAGTTAAAAGGTGCATAAATTAAAGACTTAATGTTAAGGTTGTGTATGTATGAGTGTTGTGTAAAGTATTTTGCATACATACCACAATTGGTGCTAGTTCTGACTGGCGTGTTCTGATCCCAGGACTCAACAGCGCTGTCGTTAGAGAGTCCTGGACTTGATGTGGAATGACTTGAGTCTCTTGCGCTGCACTCGCCACTCTCTATTGAACCTGGATCACCAAAAATAATATTTGGATCCAAGTCTCTAAATTTGCAAAAATACATGCATGCATGTCTATAGAAGTACCCATTAGGTACTGACGTTTTCAGGTATATCCTCAATATTTCCATTTACCCGAAAACATGAATTTTGCCAAATCAACAAACGATCTACCGTAGAATATTGACCTCATTTGACTATTCTGTATTATCACCTGTATCTAATCTACATACTTATTCTTGGAACAAAATAAAACATACCTGTGACTTTCCTGCACAGCTGCAGTTGCACTCTTTGACCACTCGATTGCAGGAGCTTGATCGCTTCTGACAGAGGTTTGTTGAGTACACTTTCACCGTTAATTGTCAATAGTTCATCACCTATAGCCAGTTTGCCACATTTCTCTGCTACTCCCCCTGAAAAATGTTGGTTTATGTAAAGAAATTTTAGATTGCGTCGTCAAATCTTAAGTTAGGTTTAGTATTATAGCAGTCCGGTACATGAATCGCTAGGCCAGGCAGTCGTTAGTACCCTTTGTTCGGTATAGGACAGATTCTGGGATTGGACAGATTCGTGGATTCGGCAGATACTGGATTGGACGGATTCGTGGATTCGGCAGATTCTGTGATTCGACGGATTAGCTATACGACAGAAAATGAACAGTCGTGCTCAAAAAGATTGAGTAAAGTAAAAATTTCCTTAGTACGAGCCAATGATAATCAAAATTCTTTTCCAATTTGATGGACTAAACCTATGAAATAATGTTCTCACGAGTATTACTAAGAAAGTTGAAAGTTTATTTCAACAAAAACACAAAAAAATCCGAATTCTAAACAAAAAGGCTACGTCATAAGTGCGTAAAATTTTACCTTCAACGAGCCCGCTTAGCAAAATTGGCTGCGTAACATCCTCACTCCCCGCTATAGTGAGTCCTAAAGGCCCATTTTCTTGCTTGATCAGTTCTACAGTAAACACCGCTGTATTTCCATTCTCACTGCCATGACTTCTTTCGCTTTCTTTAGCACTATTATTAGGACTCTCTGTGTGATGACCAGAGTCAACCTCGCTATGAACGACAGCCTTTATTTCGATATTACTAAAACTTTGTAGTGTCAACTTTGCGTTATGCTTGTGGATATTGGACCAGTCTTCGGTTAGGTCGCGCTTCCGAATTTTTAGCGTGATGATATCTTCTGGAGAATTTTGTAGGATGTTGAAGGCGGTGTCCTGGAATTTTAAGTAATTGTTAATAATGCTTAGGACCAAGGCGGTTTTGAAACTTTATATTGTACCTATCCAGTTTTTTATTAACACCTCAAGTTCTGCGAATCGAAACAAAAGAAATCAATTGTTACGCGGTCTTTATGTGACCGGGTTTGATCGGTTTAAAAAAATCTAGACAAACACTTTCGTTCAAAAGTCTTGAATGTTAAAATTTGTGAAACACATAATCTAAATAAATCATGCAAAAAAATCTATTTGATCTGAAAGGGGTGATTCTGGTGCTTAAATGCAACATTTTTTGTATTGTTATTGTTTGTTGTAAGTTAACGACATAAAGCTGAAAACAAGTGTTGAGCTGAATCTTACCAAAGACAGATTATGTAATGGTTGCCCATTGATGGCTAAGAGCTGGTCTCCCGGCGCCAAGGCTCCGCTCCGGTGCGCCACCGACCCTGGCTTGATGTCTGATATCACCATCGGCTCTTCGTTGCTGAGCAGTTTTTGTTTGCAGCCTAAAATAACATTTATTAATTAAAAGTTTGTTGCACAAAGATAGCACAGAAATGACGAAAGGAAAGTATAAATTAACAAATTAATTAGACCTTATTATTTATTAAAGAGATAAAGTAAAAGCTTACGTTTAAAATGAGATTAGATTGTCCGACAACAACATGCTATGTAGAGCCAGCTCTAAATGACAGATTTTCTCAATCAATTTTAAACGTTAACAATTTTGTGATATATCCATATTTCATTGTCATGATCCTCATTACAGACACTATTACAGGCATAGGACATTCACTGCCGACATAGGCCTCCCTAAATGATTTCATGCCGGCTAGGATGCTGGCCGTGATAAAATGGATGTTAGACGACAAGGAGTGTACGGGCTTATCTAGTAAAATCGATAAAATCTTATCGCGGCGCGCATCCTAGGCTTACAGATTGTTTAAAGATACTGTAATACTACATAATTGACATTGGATACTTACCTGTAATAGTAACACCGAGCCCCGCAGTGGTCTTCGCCAATTTCACATTGAACACGCCACTCGACGCCTCTATAGTGTTCGGCATACTGAACTCAACGTTCAGAGTCAAGTACTTTGGGTTGTGAGAATCATTCCGCCTTTGCAAAATTTCATTAGCAACATCAACAGTCAGGTTTTCATGGCCGTTGATTGACATAACTCTGTCCCTTATTTGTAGACAGCCGGATCTGAAATAGTAATAATTATTTCTAATTGGAACACCGAGGGCACTTCAACTTGTGTTCGAGTCGAAATCAATTCGAAAACGTAATTGAGAGCGGAGTTCCTTATTGACTCACGCCATTGCTGTAAAATTGAAAATAATAATTATTTTGTAGTGGCTCGACGGGCCTAATCTTATGCTTCGAAGTACTTGTCGTAATGATAATATGTACATAATTTATTTTCCGCGTAGGTATGAGGTAAAAATTGTGATAATTATTATTTTTTACATTAAATTACAAATCAAGTCGTGGAACAAATACATGAAAATCTGTAAGTTGAGAGCGAGAGAAAAAACAAAAGAATATCGATATTGATCGTCGAGAAAAAATGCTTTTCTTGGTGGCCAGTGTCACGCGACCAAGGAGGCGATCGTATGCAACATACTTTATGTTGTATCAGTTTTGGCAATAAAGAAAAGAAATCTATCGGCAAACAGTTTTTTATCTTTATTTCGAAAGACTGGCGTATTCTTAAATTGTATCGTCTATGACATAAAAATAATTTGCACCCTACAGTTTCATTCGCTCTACATTGTATTGAAAGGTTATGAGTAAAGTGTGCGCACGTGAACACATTACTCGTACGTCCAAATTTAAAAATGTATAATAACATGGAATAAGTAGTCTCTGAAAAGGCGTAATCATTGGAACCCTGATTAGTTCTTAGCCATGGTAGGTACTTAATAGGTAAACATTAGCTAATTTTCACCTGTAAGCCGGCGACTGCGCAGCGACATGCGATATCACCAGCGCAGCATTGTCCTCATGCACCGCCAGTCCGCTGCTCTGTCCTGGAGGCACCTCGAGCTGTATGTTCAGAGACTCCGTCCGACACACGCCCAGGCTCATGTAGTTTTGTTGGCTGTCTGGTAGACAAAAAAAAAAAGAAAAATATGTCAATAAAGTTAGAAAGCCGTAGGCTGTCGTAGCTATAGCGAAGAGTACAGGACTATTCATACCTCTCGTTCCCACCGCTGCAACTCCTGTGTAGCCAGGATCTATAGCTTGACCGCCAATAAAAGCCAACCAGTGAGGATCAAGTTTGACCCGGGGGAAAGTTAAACTGTCATTGAACCCGCAACAAAATTAATCGGAAAATCAAAGGAGGAGTTCAAAGTTAAGATTCGACTTCCCTCCATTGCAAAGCGGATGACAGGTGACAAACAAAGGTTAGCAAAAAGTAGGCACTCTGGCATCTACCACCTCCTCCATAATATCTCTATGGATGTCAAAAAAGTCACGGCGACAAAAGTCACCCGTGCGCGCGAGCCCTAAAGTTACTTTAGTAGGGAGCAGTTTGCATAAAAAATATGGGACATTAAGTTACGGTTAGTAAGGGTAACACATTTTTAACGTCTGTTTAAATTTTTTGTAATAAAACCAGTACCTATAGTTTGTGTGCTGTTAACTCTACATAGTCATTAGCTAGATAGTTATAGATTTTATCTCACTTACTTCGAAAATTTCAAATGTAAAAACCAATGAACATTGGATAACCCACCATTAAAAAAAAATAGAGTTAGCAGTACATCACATTTTAATTAAAATATAAGGCACGGTAATGTCGGTAATATTGCTAGAATGACCGGTTAACATTACAGGGACATTTTATGAAAATTTCCAATAAAGAAAAAAATATTTGTACCCAATACATTAACTAATTAGCGTATATGCCTATACAAATCTAGTAAATCAGTAGATTGCATATTTGCACAAGTTTCAAACTAGGAAACAAACAGAGCCCTAAATAAACAAATGAATCGCGAAACAAGGCTCCAAATACCGCAGAACACGGAATTGTCTTCAAAGGTATTCCGGGAAAGCACGAAATCAAACAAACGACAGCATCCTATATAATTATTCCCTTGTAACTAGATCAAAGAAAGCGCCCTTAAGTACTAGTAAACATCATAACGCTAAAATGGTAATAAAAAACGAAGCATTCTTCTTCTTCTTTTCGTGTCCACAACAAACCTACACAGTGTTAGCCCAAAACTCCGCCACAAGAGTGGTGTTGTCAGCAGCACTCATCAAATCCTCCTGAGTGCAGTTGCTTGGGCACTCAGGGCACGACATCAGGTGCTTCGTCGAATGGGGAACAAAACCGCACCTGCACTCCATGTTTAAGCCATCCAAGAATCCCCACCTGACCAGATTCTACAAATGCATATGCGGTAGTTTGTGAGGATGTATGTAAGTTTCTCTTTCACGCAAATAACTACTGAACGGATTTTCATGAAACTTTACTATGTTATTATTGTTAGGTAGGTAGGTACAAAGATTATTATATAGGCTATAATTCCAGATCCGTAAACGAACTAAAACCGCTGACATAGCCCGACGGATTAGCAAGCTGAAGTAGCAATGGGCAGGGCGCATAGTACGCAGAACTGACGGCCGAGGGGCAGCAAGGTTCTGGAATGGAGGCCGCGTCGACCGTGTTCGGAGGGACGTCCACCCACAAGGCGGACCGACGACATCGTAAAGGTAGCAGGGAAGCGCTGGACGCAGGCCGCTACCAATAGATCAACATGGAAAGCATTGGGGGAGGACTATGTTCAGCAGTGGACGTCCTATGGCTGAAATGATGATGATGATTAGGCTATAATTTATACGTTCTGTGAGAAACTGAATTAAACAAAATACACATGGCCCAAAAGATAGAGTTTCAAGATACAGTTTGATTTCGTGCAATACAGAGTTAAAATTACGGACAGAGGCTAAGTTGTTAAAAAACTATTTCTAAGACTGAATCGCGGGCAAAAGCTAGTATAAAAAAAGATTAAGTACCTACATACTCTGAAGTAAAGAACTAAAAACACTTCTTCCATATCGTGGGTATAATAACAACTGAGATAACAGCTTAACCGTTATATCGTTTTTATTCAAACACAGCCCTTCCAAATCTACATAGGTTTATTTTCTTGTCCTTACCATAATCATCTTGTAAGCCTAGTTTGGGCATCGAGCTTTGCCTGTAGTTTCGCTGCCGGTGTTTCTTGGGGTTCAGCGTGCCGGATATGGAGTTTTCTGTAAAAGAAAAAATATTTGTATTTGAAATGAACATGAAGATTTAATCATTAAAATGAAGTTTTTGTTTCGAAATATATTTCATAGAGCAGCACTTCTTATACAAATAAAATAATGACTGCTGTAAATCCACATCTCATTAATTCAGTGATGCACATATTTTTTTCTGTATTGACATATTTTAACTTAAGTGTCTCATCTAATATTTTAGAAAAAACATGTAACATCGGATCGAAAAAAAAAACCTAAGAAAATAAAAAAAACACAACCGTTTCTTTAACAGTAAACAATTGACAGTCAATAAAAAATATGAACAAATTAAAAACTCAGTTGCCAGTTCTCCCAAAAAGGCCCGCAACATAATTGAAATATTTTTAATGACCGAATCATAGCTTTATAACTGGCTTTATAAACTCGTTTAACCGAATCCCTTACAGAGTTTTACCAAATGCAAAACTTTAATTGGAGAATTAATTTCAAGCCAAGGCAATATTTGAAATATCTCAAAATTCGATGGGCATTGAAATATAAGCCAGTATTGAGGATTATGTCGGGAACAGAATTCCTGTTCATCAAACTTATGAAACTGGATTTGCCTTATTCCAAACAACCTAGGATTATAAGGGCAAAAGAGTTTACTTTTATGAAAGTGTTTTTCTATAATAATAACTTGCAGTAATGGACAGATTAGTATGTAATTGATATAAATATTTCTTGACTTTATTATAACACTTTAAACCAGTAGACTAATGCCCGTTATCACCATCAATCCCTAATTTTTAAGTGACCCCTATTGTAACACATAACAGGAATTTAGTTTTCGTATGGGTCATTTAAAAATTAGGGATTGATGGTGAAAACGGGCATAACACCCATAATTAAATAATTAATTAATCCATTAGATGTCAAGGTAGCACCAATTAATTCCCGTACCTAACTTTAAACATATGAAATCTAATACCAATTTTCTTGAAGGTCGCTTGTAGGAGATTGTAATTAATGTTCACTACAGGGACAGTCTTGTCTTGAACTAGATTTGTTAGGGCCAAGATGGAAAAGGGCTTATCACAAACCTTATCGCCTTGGAATAAGGTTGACACAACTGTGAATTAATGTCTTTCCCCAACACCAAATCTTGAATCATGCTCGAGGCATGACATAGTAAAGAAAACAGTAACATCCGTAATTCTGTGGGCGTAGTGTGAGTTTACATCAAACGCATTTGACTTCGATTGCGCAAAAAAGTGACATAGAACCTGTAGCCTTATTCACGTAACAAAACTTCAACGACAACAAAACACGGAGTTGCGATCCTATCCTATCTATAAATGACCCTACAAATACTGATTTAGAACTGTTTTTCAATGGGACGACTTCTGAAAGTTAGCGAGATCTTGACTGTCTGAAATACATGAAATCAAAATCAAAATTAAAATCAAAAAATATTTATTCAGTTTAGACCACAAGTGGCACTTATGAACGTCAATAGAAAATAATAAAAAAAGAAAAAGGTAGCCCTTATGGGGCACTTTACATGTCTCCTTATATTTTGGGCCCTACCAGCGCTTCGAGACAAACATATGGCAAGTGCTGAGAAGAAACGCCGGAACAAACTCAGTCACCACTTATTGCCAGGAATTATCTAACGGTAAGAATAGTCAAATTTAAGTACATCAAATATGTGCAGACTGAACTGACCACGTGAAATTAGGCAACTGATAATACTATGTCCTATACCTTTACTGTGTCACAGGGATAGGCCTTGTGGGAAAATACTAAAGAAGTTAGCCAAACCCCGACATCAACTGTCGTTTATTAGCTTAGGCACATCAGACGTGGAACTAAGTGCGAGTTATACGGGAGAAGTTTGATGTTCATACGCTCATTCGTTATTACTTGTGCGCAAGCGACAAGAGAAACGCTGGAACTTGGTTTGTGTGCGGTTTTTTATTCACCACAAGGAAGATCTTGGCCTGTATCACACCTGATGGTAAGTGATGATCAGGCCGAAGGTGGAAGCGAGCTTCACCCGGAATCCTCAACCACGGAAGAACTGGCTATCTTACCTCTAACTGCCGGAACACAACAATGCTGTTAACATTGTTGCTATGGCGACAGACTTAGGCAAGATGGTAGTAAACCGAACAGAAAAATCAGCCCCCACTGGGAATCGAACCCGGGACCTCTGCGTCTGAAGCAGATGGTCTTACCATTAGACCACAGAGGCAGTTTGTTGGGAACTGCAGTGTAAGACATACAGATTTTGTTGCAAAATAACATCTACTATAAGTACACAAGATGCAGTGTTTAATTTGTGCTGGCGTCTGTACATAATTTTCGAGTTTCGAGGTGTCGACGCTACAGTTTTCTATTTAGAAAACTTTCTTGTCGCAAAGGTTTGGAGTTAGTTTTCAGGTGGAGCTTGTCAAAATGAAAATGAGTAAGAAAGTTGTTTTGGTAACCATAGATAAAAAATATTTTTGAGTTCTTTTTAGTTGGAATAGGAATTGAATCTGTGCTTTATCTTAATCTTACCTGATGGTAAAGGGATGATCAAAATTAGAGCTTAAATATAGAGGAAATAGACTTACTTATCAGATAGCTGATGACTTTTTGTCCACATGAAAAAGCCATGTACCTACATCATATCCCCATGTTAACTAGTATCAGTATAGCAGTGCAACAATAAATAAAAGGGACGAATAGGGCCAATATAGAATGTTTGTAGGATAAAACTCCACAATCGAATTCAATTGACTGTTCCGTCAGTTCCGTCTATTAAGGCACTCGCTTCATATTAGCCATAATACGTCCGAAAGTCAAATAGCAATCAAAGTAAATAAGGAAACGGGTGCCGTTTATATGATACTACGATCGGATACTACGATACTAAACCCCATAATAATACAATCAAATATGTGCCTTAAGACGTTATAATAGGAAACAATATAGCGTCACAAAGGCGTCTTTGCTTAACATAATTACGTGTTTAATTAGGCGGAAAACTTCACGTTAAGGGCGACCCAGATAAGAGGGTTTTCTTAGGTATTCACACTGACCGGTCAATGTTTTCCACTAAGGAGTTACTTGCATCTTAGGAACGATGGAAAGAGAAGGATACTCGTATGTTTTAAGCCTATATTTAGCCTTTCGTATAATATAGCGGAATACTTCCTTGACTTGCCTTAACATCAGCTGAATCATAATCATCGTCAATCTCGTTTATCAGCAATGAAATATGCAAAATAGGTACATAAATAAGATTGCAATGCTTTTGTTTTTAACATGTGGGACGCCAAGCGACTCACCTGTGAGCCTCGAAGAAAAAAAAATTGTGTCTAATGTATCTCGGCAGTCAATGACTTAAAATGTTCTTTCTTTACAAGATGTCTTGATGACAAATAACTACTAACATGGAGTAAATATACCACACAATCATGTATATAGTAAAGTTTCATTAGTTTACATATCGTCTGCTATAGATGACCCAAGCTGAACTGTCCCACCAAACTCAATGACAGGGGGGCGCTACCATCGTTCAACTATATGGTTTCCAACATGGCAAAACCCGGTATTGACGGTGGCGCCCCACTGTCAATGTCATCGATAGGACAGTTCACTATTTTGGAACTATAATTCTATCACCACATACGTCATTTTTTGGCGGTTTTGACATTTTGATGACATTCGCTAGCTAGAGAATCAAAAGACGCGTCGTTTCGTCCAATCTCCTAAAAAGAGTATTTTATTTTCAACCGACTTCAAAAAAGGGTGGTCCCATTTAAATTTGATAATAGAAAAAACAATCCCCAAGGGTGGAAAATTGGGAATGAACTTTTTTATACGCAATATCTCCGCCGATTATTAATCAATTTGAACGATTATTTTTTTGTTGAATAGGTATTATCAAAAGGGTGGTTTCATGCGAATTTGAAGAAAATATTTCACCCCCAAGGGTGGAAAATTGGGGATGAACTTTTTTATACGCAATATTTTTAATTTTAGTTTTTTTTTGTGTTCACGCATTTGAAGTCGGTTTTATTTTTTAAAAAAGTTAATTCAGATTTTATTCCATCAGAAGTACTTAAACGACAAAATGACACTTTTAGTGCTATCCCTACCAAGTTCAAATCCTGCCAATAAAAGGTCTTTACAATGAAAAATGCGATGGCGATCTTTACAGTGAAAAAGGTCTGCGAGCGGCGCAGGACCGGTCTTTGTGGAAATCCTTGGGGGAGGCCTTTGTCCAGCAGTGGACGTCTTTCGGCTGAAACGAACGAACGAACGAACAGTGAAAAAAACTTCACTAATGCTATCGTCGTTTCAGCCAAATGACGTCCACTGCTGGACAAAGGCCTCCCCCAAGGTCTTCCACAGTGAACGGTCCTGCGCTGCCCGCATCCAGGCTCTTCCCGCGACCTTTACCAGATCGTCGGTCCACCTAGTAGGAGGCCTGCCCACGCTACGTCTTCCAGCCCGTGGTCGCCACTCGAGAACTTTCCTGCCCCAACGGCCATCGTCTCTACGAGCTATGTGCCCCGCCTAATCCTATAACTTGCACCAAACCACTAGTTTATTTTCAAGTTGGGCCATTCAGAACTTGGCTGTCGGCACACCAAGAATTAACTCGGTAATCATTATTTCCTCACAACTATACGAAGAATCCAAGCTTTCAGCATAGTCGTTAAAACCCTAATTGGGTAAGTAATTAAAGGTAACATAAGGAGTGGAAGACTCAAACACTTTATATTTAATGTCTTCATAAACTCAAGTTTCATATGCCGCTGTGTTTTATTAAATTAGTTGCTTCTTAATTCTTAATGATAAGATTACTAAAGTAAATGCATTCATGAAAGATGCATCTAAATAGAAGATTTACCATCGACAGCTAGAGCTGTACCGGCAGACGTCCTGTCTTAAAAAACCGGCCAAGTGCGTGTCGGACTCACGCACAAAGGGTTCCGTACCATTGATTTATGAAATTATTTTTTTTTTAAATTTAAGTTATTTGTATGAAAGGTTACGCGGTAATAAGCGGTTTACGATTTACGAGGTATTAAAAAAACTACTTATTAGATCTCGTTCAAAATAATTTTCGTTGGTAGTTTTTATAGTAATGTACATCATATGTTTTTTTTTAGATTTTTNAGTATTTTAGAAACCTCGATATCATTTTTGAAGACCTATCCACAGATACCCCACACGTATGTTTGACGAAAAAAAATTTTTGAGTTTCAGTTCTAAGTATGGGAAGCCCCCAATATTTATTTTTATTTTTTATTTTTGCATCAAAATCTTAATGCGGTTCACAGAATACATCTACTTACCAAGTTTCAACAGTATAGCTCTTATAGTTTCGGAAAAAAATGTCTGTGACATACGTACGGACAGACGGACGGACAGACAGACAGACATGACGAATCTATAAGGGTTCCGTTTTTTGCCATTTGGCTACGGAACCCTAAAAAAGTTAAATAGCCGTTAAGTATACTCAATTTCTTTAAGTTTCCGCGCAACTTTCTGAATGTTTCTTACACGAACCTTCTTCTGACAATAACAAACAACAAAAAAGAATAGGAGAAATCGGTCTATAAATAATTTTGCTTTATTTTTTATTTATACCCAAAGTTGAGTAAAATACGGTCGCCGTAAAACGCTGAAGAGTTGATGTAATCACTCTTCAAAGTTTGGAAAGGAAAACGAGAGAAAAACTCAAACTTAACGTCACATTTTGATGGCCTGCATCGGGCGAAGTTCGGAAGTAAATGGACCTTGGACACTTTAAAATGGACATTAATTTAATTATGAGGAGAGTAAACTGAATTTACTTCAAGGCAAAATGCTAGCTGTTTTAAGCCTAATTAGTTTGCCCGCGGCTCCGCTCGCGTCAAACTTTGGATCCCTTTGGTTTCATCCCCTTATTTTGGAAATGGTTAGGTACTCGTCAATAACACTATTTGCGTGTCAAACAATCAACCAGTGGTTTAAGTTGTGTGTTTGAAGATCAGTCAGTAACATAGTAGTTTTTAATATTGGCAGTGCCTCCGCTGCCGGCGCCGGTTCCCAAAATTAGGGAAACTCTTAAAGGCAACCGGCAACAGAGGATTGTGAAGCGCAAATCGCTAGAGCCTAGATTCCAAAGCCGTACTTTTTATTACTTCAACGTTTATTTGTATTATTTTCGATAGCTACGATATTACAGACATAGGGATGTAGAGGAGCGATTTATTAGCGTTGAATCTGAAATGTTACTGCTTTTATATACAGACATATTCAGAGTACCTATAAAATACGGTTTGGAATAAAAAACTCTTTCTTATTTTGTTGTTTTTTCGATATCGCAAAACATGATATTCCATTTTAATTCAATTCAGAATGCCTTTCATGCCGTATCGGATTGGCAGCATTTCATTAACTTTGTTTCAACGAGAAGACAGATCTGTTGATTCTAGGCCGGATTCATATTATGTTTAAAACGAGCTGAAGTTGTTTCTTTATAAAAGAGTAAAGAATAAGCTTCTTTGTAAAATAATTCAGACTCACTGTGTTGGTTGATCCAACCCTTTAGTAATTGAAAGTAGTAGAGAAACTTTGACGTTGAAGTTTTGAGACATTTTGAATCCTATTATTGTTTTTTTTATGCATAACAAGGCAGGTATTCGACCGCAATCGCACCTGGTGTTAAGTGAGATGCAGTCTAGGATGGTACATAATATCTGCCCTGTAAGTTAGTGCCTATTCACTCTCGCCTTGAAAAGGCCCAGATTATAGTGTTCAGGATAGTTTGATTGTTTGCAGACAGTCCACTGCAGTGGTGACTGAGTTTGTTGCGGCGCTTCTTCCCAGCACTTGCCAAATGTTGGTCTCGAAGCGCTGTTAGGGTAAAAAGGTTATGAGACATATAGAGGCTCCTTAAGAGTAAAACATTTGACGATTTGTCTAAGTATACAAATAAAGAAATTTTGACTTCGCAATCGTTTTTTTTAGAGTTCTTATTTCCTATTTCCTATTTACGTGAACTTCCCCTTCTTTTATGTATCCTACTTTAGCAAAAGTCAATTTAGTCTCCTCTGAAGTTGTACGACTCTCTTTAATTTACAGTCAAAAGCTAAGATTTGGTCTACACTCCCCACTTTGACACGGCCTTATTCACGTAACAAAACTTCAACGACACCAAAACACTACGTTGCGATCCTATCGAGTAATCATTCTATCAAAATGACCCTTGTGAATGCGGAATTAGAACTGTTTTTCAATGGGACGACGTAACAAATCTTCAATGACAACAAATCGCTGAGTTGCGATGTTATCGAGTAATCGTTCTATCGAAAATAAACCTTGTGAATACGGATTTAGAACTGTTTTTCAATGGGACGACTTCTGAACGTCAGGGAGATCTTGACTGTCAAAATACGCCACACTAATTAGGCCACAAATGGGTTACGGAAACCTGGTGCCTGCATATTTCTATCTTAGTCACCTCTTTTGGCCTACAGAGTGGGAGTAGTCCAATTTCATGTTGGAACTACAAGATTAAAAAGCTAAATATCTTACCTCTTGTAAACCTGCCACTGCCATGCACCACCACGTGCCTCGGAGCCACGTGGAGCCTCGTGAAGCCTCCCTCGCAGTTCTCCAAATAGCACATCACCTCTTCAGCGGTGTAGTTGTTGCCGTCTATCACGTGGTCGTCGAAGGCCAATAGCTGGTCTCCGGGGTGGAGAGCACCACATCTGGGAATCGGTGAAATTGGTTAAAAGTTTTGTAGGTAGTTTCTTTTGGGGGTATTTTCTATTTTTTGCAAATGGCTGATTGATGCCTTATGTAGGTACTTTACCCAAGACAGTATTTAAAACAATTTTCATTTACAATCTTTCTAATCATATAGCTGCTTGATTAATACTTATGAGTTGAGCGATATGTGCAGCGTACAAGTTCAAAATATAAACTTGGTTTTTAGTAAGGTATACGAAAACTTTGTTAGGTTCTTACTTGCAGAATTTGTAACTTGAGGTTTTACAAACATTTGGCGAGTTACGTATTCAGCAGCTAGGCCAAGCTTTATTTCTCTGTAATATGTGGAATTTTATATTCTTGCAGCTATGATTTCAGTCTTCAATTTGGTACACAATTTATGATTGCAAGTATTGCATTAATCAAGCCTTTTTTAATGAAAAAAAAAAAAGATTGGTACTAAATAACTCAGCGTTTTCTTACTGTTGTAAACCTAAGATGTTTTTATAGTTATGTCATTGTTGTAAACTAGGTACACAAGAATTTGTTTTATCTACAAAGCCTTCTTATTGGTCCAGTTTATTCATTTTTGAAATAGCATACTAGTTCTGATGAAAATTTGTCATGACTCACCTATCACTGATACTGGCTGGCAATATGCTGTCAATATAAATGGCGTTGCAACTCCCAACCCTCTGATAAGTGTCCGATCCAGAACTGTATACTTCGTCGGAATACCTCTGATTGGTCAGGAATATACCCAGGTCTTCGTTGCAGGGTCTTTCGATCTCAATGAGTAGGGGACCAGTGGCCAGTTTCACAGACTCCATGATGGAGACATCGTACTCTATCGTAAGGCTGGTCACTTGTGGACAGTTCTGGAGGATTTGGTGGACTTCTGATAGTGTTTTGTTGGTCAGCGATATCTGTGGAGAAGAATTTGGTTAAATCAATGTCGAATACCGATTGTAATGTCTTGGAGAAGGATTTGTTTACTGTCTAATGCTAATTTCAATTTATTTTCAACCGACTTTAAAAATGGAGTAGGATCAATTTTCTATTGTATTTTTTTTTCTATGTAGGTACCTATAACCTCCGTCAATTATATTGTGGACCGATTTTCAAAATTATTTTTCGTTTGAAAGGGTCTCCTTGTCATCAAAACAGGATCTGATGATGGGATCGTCGGGAAATCAAGATCAAACCTTTTACCTTAACTTATTATGTTACTTTTATCTTAATTAAAAAAATGTTTCCAATACTCACATGGTCGACCTTCAGTAGCCTGTCTCCCGGTTTAATCCTAGATGTGTTGTACGCTGCGCCTCCTGGCCTGACGTGGGTCACCACCAAAGGCTGGGCATCCAGCGACCTGCTGTTCAGGACCAGGTCTGCGCTTGGAGCCGAGTTCTCCGGCAGACCACCCCTGATGGTGATGCCAAGAGAACCGTTGATCTTCTCCACTGGCACCTCTGCTAGCTTCGTTGTGATGTACAAGGAGTTTTGGGAGGCTGAAAAGAAAGTTATCGTTAGCACTTTGGCAGTGGACCTCATATTAGTTACATTTTTAGAGAAAAAATATTAAATATATTTGGACAATTTCACACATCGCCATCTAGCCCCAAAGTAAGCAACTAATATGCTTGTGTTATGGGTGGTAACTTAACGGATATACTACTTATATACTTTTTAAATGCATAGGTACATAATTATGTATACATAGTAACAGAGATATTCAATCCATTTACCTAGTTTATTTTTACTAATAATGTTTGATCGTATCGCTGGCTGTTATGTTATAACTTATAACATTATAATTCAACTCAAACATTATATTGTGTAAAAAGTTTGTCAGCGCCTTTTGCAATAATACGGTACAACTCACGGCAACGAGAAGTTGCACATGTATCCACAAATTCAGGCGCTGTGCTTTTGTTAAGGGTTATAAACTAGCAATTTAAAACTTACAACGTGTGTGGAAAAGAAAGTAAATTCTAGTTCCCTTTTATAATTCGTCAAGCTCCACATAAGGCACGATCAAAGGTCAAAGTAGTTCTTGTTTCAAAGAAATTGCTTTCCCTGCATTTTTATTACAAGGCGCTAGAAAAGACGTTCCTTTGACTGCTTTTCGCATTTTCCATGGGAAAAAGGCAGCGAATTTTATACGACTTAATTTTACAATGTTTTATTTTAGAATCTTTTATTTTAATATCGTAACCTAGTTAAGTACTCGCTTGTTCATAGTTATAATTCTTGCAGCATTTAAAAGGTACATTAATAGTACACTACACCAAAAAAGGCAAAAAAAAATACATGAACCTTTGAAGGTCATCTGATTCCGCATACCTACCGGAAGTTTTATATGGGTAGGTACAATGATATTAAAGAACTATAGATATGTTACGTTCATAGAAATTACGATTTGAATCCGTGCCGAGCTATTCCAAATTGCACACATTGACAAATGTAACTGATAAGTGAAACAAAAGATACGAAATAGCACGCAAATGAAAGAGATAGCTATAGTTTTAACGATTCTGCACTAACTAATCTATGTCCGCAGCGCACGCATCCTTATCGCTCTAACGTCAAAACAAGATCGCTTTCTCTTTCTTAACTTGAACATGGCGCATGGCGTCTTGATTGTTTGCATAAATAATTGAAAATATAAATACTAAATAATTTTGCATAATCACATGTGGTAAGAGATCCCTTGTATTTTGTTTACTTTAGAGTCATAATTGGTACACTTTCGAAACACACACGATGGCATTTTTTATTTATTTTGGTAAGAACAGGAACTTACGGTGTGGTACGCACGCGATTGCGCACGACGCAGGCCACACGAAGACTAAACACAAGACGTCCCAATTGGGACGTATTTGAGTATTCACAGCGCGAGCGCTTATAACATATCTGCTTTTGTTTTTATATAATATCATTGGTAAAAGCGAAAGAAAAGAGATCATTGAAATACAATATAACAACCAAGTAAAAAAAATAAACCAAAGCGAAGTCAACTTTGAGTGAGTCAGACAAACATACAATGGAGAGTTTGATCCTGGCTCAGGATGAACGCTAGCGGGAGGCCTAACACATGCAAGCCGAGCGGTATAGTTTCTTCGGAAATGAGAGAGCGGCGTACGGGTGCGGAACACGTGTGCAACCTGCCTTTATCTGGGGGATAGCCTTTCGAAAGGAAGATTAATACCCCATAATATACTGGATGGCATCATCTGGTATTGAAAACTCCGGTGGATAGAGATGGGCACGCGCAAGATTAGATAGTTGGTGAGGTAACGGCTCACCAAGTCAGCGATCTTTAGGGGGCCTGAGAGGGTGATCCCCCACACTGGTACTGAGACACGGACCAGACTCCTACGGGAGGCAGCAGTGAGGAATATTGGACAATGGGTGAGAGCCTGATCCAGCCATCCCGCGTGAAGGACGACGGCCCTATGGGTTGTAAACTTCTTTTGTATAGGGATAAACCTAGATACGTGTATCTAGCTGAAGGTACTATACGAATAAGCACCGGCTAACTCCGTGCCAGCAGCCGCGGTAATACGGAGGGTGCAAGCGTTATCCGGATTTATTGGGTTTTAAGGGTCCGTAGGCGGATTTGTAAGTCAGTGGTGAAATCTCACAGCTTAACTATGAAACTGCCATTGATACTGCAAGTCTTGAGTGTTGTTGAAGTAGCTGGAATAAGTAGTGTAGCGGTGAAATGCATAGATATTACTTAGAACACCAATTGCGAAGGCAGGTTACTAAGCAACAACTGACGCTGATGGACGAAAGCGTGGGGAGCGAACAGGATTAGATACCCTGGTAGTCCACGCCGTAAACGATGCTAACTCGTTTTTGGGGCGTAAGCTTCAGAGACTAAGCGAAAGTGATAAGTTAGCCACCTGGGGAGTACGAACGCAAGTTTGAAACTCAAAGGAATTGACGGGGGCCCGCACAAGCGGTGGATTATGTGGTTTAATTCGATGATACGCGAGGAACCTTACCAAGGCTTAAATGGGAAATGACAGGTTTAGAAATAGACTTTTCTTCGGACATTTTTCAAGGTGCTGCATGGTTGTCGTCAGCTCGTGCCGTGAGGTGTTAGGTTAAGTCCTTTCTATCGGGGCTTGGGCACGAGTTTCCAGAAGAAAATATCAGGAAAAATGAAATCAGAGAAGGAAAACGATGCTCGTTGGGATTAAAAATGGCAGAAGCGGTGCTTCCAGACTTTGATTTCTCTTCAAGAAAGTGCCTTTAAGGTTAAAAACTCTGCAAAATAGGAGGAGGTAAAAGATGAAAAAATAGAGGAAAGACAGTGTAATGTAGAAAAATCTTACGTAACATTGAAAAAAGATGATCTGTAAAGAATCTGTTATCAGCGAGTTAAGAAAAAGTTTGAAAAAAGATCAAAAAAACTTGGTAAAAAGGCTTGTATAACTGAATAAAGGTGGTACTTTTGCACCCGCAACAGCGATAAACGTTCACCGAAATACTGACAAGAAGTTTAATTAAAGAGAAAAGAAATTTTCAAAAAAAAGATTAGAAAAAGCTTGTGAGAATGGAAAACGGATATTACATTTGCACCCCGCAAAATGTGGAAAGTTATTTGAAAGACTGGTAGGAGAAATGAAAAAATGAGACGAAAAAAAAGTTTCAAAATTTTTTAAATTTTTCTTGCGAGAAACAAAATAAATTTTTAGTTTTGCACCCGCTTTGAGAAGCAACTTAAGGCGGAGAAAATAAAGAAATACACGTTCGTAGACATATTGAATTGACAGCCGTTTTGAAAGAGATTTCAAAACAAATAAAATAAGAGTAATAGAGTCGTAAGATTCGAAAAGAACCGATAGATAATTCATCGCAATATAATATTAAAATATACGATGAAGAGTTTGATCCTGGCTCAGGATGAACGCTAGCGGCAGGCTTAACACATGCAAGTCGAGGGGTATATGTCTTCGGATATAGAGACCGGCGCACGGGTGCGTAACGCGTATGCAATCTACCTTTCACAGAGGGATAGCCCAGAGAAATTTGGATTAATACCTCATAGTATTATTGAGTGGCATCACTTAATAATTAAAGTCACAACGGTGAAAGATGAGCATGCGTCCCATTAGCTAGTTGGTAAGGTAACGGCTTACCAAGGCAACGATGGGTAGGGGTCCTGAGAGGGAGATCCCCCACACTGGTACTGAGACACGGACCAGACTCCTACGGGAGGCAGCAGTGAGGAATATTGGACAATGGGCGCAAGCCTGATCCAGCCATGCCGCGTGCAGGATGACGGTCCTATGGATTGTAAACTGCTTTTGTACGAGAAGAAACACTGCTTCGTGAAGCAGCTTGACGGTATCGTAAGAATAAGGATCGGCTAACTCCGTGCCAGCAGCCGCGGTAATACGGAGGATCCAAGCGTTATCCGGAATCATTGGGTTTAAAGGGTCCGTAGGCGGTTTAGTAAGTCAGTGGTGAAAGCCCATCGCTCAACGGTGGAACGGCCATTGATACTGCTGAACTTGAATTATTAGGAAGTAACTAGAATATGTAGTGTAGCGGTGAAATGCTTAGAGATTACATGGAATACCAATTGCGAAGGCAGGTTACTACTAATTGATTGACGCTGATGGACGAAAGCGTGGGGAGCGAACAGGATTAGATACCCTGGTAGTCCACGCCGTAAACGATGGATACTAGCTGTTGGGAGCAATCTCAGTGGCTAAGCGAAAGTGATAAGTATCCCACCTGGGGAGTACGTTCGCAAGAATGAAACTCAAAGGAATTGACGGGGGCCCGCACAAGCGGTGGAGCATGTGGTTTAATTCGATGATACGCGAGGAACCTTACCAAGGCTTAAATGTAGATTGACCGGTTTGGAAACAGATCTTTCGCAAGACAATTTACAAGGTGCTGCATGGTTGTCGTCAGCTCGTGCCGTGAGGTGTCAGGTTAAGTCCTATAACGAGCGCAACCCCTGTTGTTAGTTGCCAGCGAGTCAAGTCGGGAACTCTAACAAGACTGCCAGTGCAAACTGTGAGGAAGGTGGGGATGACGTCAAATCATCACGGCCCTTACGCCTTGGGCTACACACGTGCTACAATGGCCGGTACAGAGAGCAGCCACTGGGCGACCAGGAGCGAATCTATAAAACCGGTCACAGTTCGGATCGGAGTCTGCAACTCGACTCCGTGAAGCTGGAATCGCTAGTAATCGGATATCAGCCATGATCCGGTGAATACGTTCCCGGGCCTTGTACACACCGCCCGTCAAGCCATGGAAGCTGGGGGTGCCTGAAGTCGGTGACCGCAAGGAGCTGCCTAGGGTAAAACTGGTAACTAGGGCTAAGTCGTAACAAGGTAGCCGTACCGGAAGGTGCGGCTGGAACACCTCCTTTCTAGAGCCTCAAATGTTAGTGCTTGCACACGTTGAGGAAACAAGATGATTATTTATAGGATTCTGAATTTGAGATTGTATTACTCTTGCTGTTAATTTAAAAAATAATGAAAAATTAAGTAAAACAGAGTCTCGTAGCTCAGCTGGTTAGAGTACTACACTGATAATGTAGGGGTCGGCAGTTCGAGTCTGCCCGGGACTACTATTTAACTTAAAAAAAAAGGAAATTCTAGATGCTGGGATTCACCAAAAGAAATTAGATAAGAATTAAGGTGTCTAAAATCTGAATTCAAAAATCTAAAATTGAAAATGGGGGATTAGCTCAGCTGGCTAGAGCGCCTGCCTTGCACGCAGGAGGTCAACGGTTCGACTCCGTTATTCTCCACGAAATAATTGACAATTATCAATTGATAATTATTAATTGTTAAAGTTCATTGACATATTGAGATAAGAAAATAATAAAAAGTAGAAAGCGTTTTTTGTTATTTAATAACAAAAGACAAAAAAAAACGGTCTCGTTTTAAGTAACGAGATTGGTACAATAAGCAAAATAAGGGCGTATGGGGGATGCCTAGGCTCTCAGAGGCGAAGAAGGACGTGATAAGCTGCGAAAAGCTGCGGGGACGGGCACACACCGATTGATCCGCAGATATCCGAATGGGGCAACCCACTATGTTGAAGACATAGTACACCGATAGGTGGGCAAACCCGCTGAACTGAAACATCTAAGTAGGCGGAGGAGAAGAAAACAAAAGTGATTCCGTAAGTAGTGGCGAGCGAACGCGGATTAGCCCAAACCAATGTTGTTACGGCAATGTTGGGGTTGTAGGACCACGACATTTTATGTACAAGGAACCGGAAGTTACTGGAAAGTGACGCCATAGAGGGTGATAGCCCCGTATGGGTAACGAGTATAATAGATAGTGGTATCCTGAGTAGGGCGGGGCACGTGAAACCCTGTCTGAATTTGGCGGGACCATCCGCTAAGGCTAAATACTCCTGAGAGACCGATAGTGAACCAGTACCGTGAGGGAAAGGTGAAAAGAACCGTGAATAACGGAGTGAAATAGATCCTGAAACCATACGCTTACAAGCGGTCGGAGCCCTTTCGTGGGGTGACGGCGTGCCTTTTGCATAATGAGCCTACGAGTTAACGTTGCTGGCAAGGTTAAGTGATTAAGTCACGGATCCGTAGCGAAAGCGAGTCTGAATAGGGCGCTTTAGTCAGTAGTGTTAGACGCGAAACCGTGTGATCTACCCATGGGCAGGTTGAAGCTGTGGTAACACACAGTGGAGGACCGAACCGGTTGACGTTGAAAAGTCTTCGGATGACCTGTGGGTAGGGGTGAAAGGCCAATCAAACTCGGAAATAGCTCGTACTCCCCGAAATGCATTTAGGTGCAGCGCTGATGATAGTTATATAGAGGTAGAGCTACTGATTGGATGCGGGGGCTTCACCGCCTACCAATTCCTGACAAACTCCGAATGCTATATAATGTTTCACAGCAGTGAGGGCTTGGGTGCTAAGGTCCAAGTCCGAGAGGGAAAGAACCCAGACCATCAGCTAAGGTCCCCAAATATATGCTAAGTTGAAAGAACGAGGTTTGTCTGCCCAGACAGCTAGGATGTTGGCTTGGAAGCAGCCATTCATTTAAAGAGTGCGTAACAGCTCACTAGTCGAGCGGACGAGCATGGATAATAATCGGGCATAAGCATATTACCGAAGCTATGGATTTACAGTTTACTGTAAGTGGTAGGGGAGCATTCTAACAGGGTTGAAGGTGTATCGTCAGGTATGCTGGACTGGTTAGAAAAGAAAATGTAGGCATAAGTAACGATAATGCGGGCGAGAAACCCGCACACCGAAAAACTAAGGTTTCCACAGCTATGCTAATCAGCTGTGGGTTAGTCTGGTCCTAAGGCGAACCCGAAAGGGACAGTCGATGGCTAACGGGTTAATATTCCCGTACTACTAATTACTGTGATGGGGTGACGGAGTGATGAAAGCGCCGCGAACTGACGGAATAGTTCGTTAAAGTACCTAGCTATAAGATCTATAGGCAAATCCGTAGATTTTGGTGAAATACGATAGTACTCGGAGTCTTCGGACAAAGAGATAGTGCGCCTAAGGGCTTCCAAGAAAAACCTCTAAACTTCAGGTAATTAGTACCAGTACCGTAAACCGACACAGGTAGTTGAGGAGAGAATCCTAAGGTGCTCGAGAGATTCATGGCTAAGGAATTAGGCAAAATAGACCTGTAACTTCGGGAGAAAGGTCGCCAGCAGCAATGCTGGCCGCAGTGAAGAGGTCCAGGCGACTGTTTATCAAAAACACAGGGCTCTGCAAAATCGTAAGATGAAGTATAGGGCCTGACACCTGCCCGGTGCTGGAAGGTTAAGAGGAGATGTTATCTTCGGAGAAGCATTGAATTGAAGCCCCAGTAAACGGCGGCCGTAACTATAACGGTCCTAAGGTAGCGAAATTCCTTGTCGGGTAAGTTCCGACCTGCACGAATGGTGTAACGATCTGGACACTGTCTCAGCCATGAGCTCGGTGAAATTGTAGTAACGGTGAAGATGCCGTTTACCCGCAGTGGGACGAAAAGACCCTGTGCACCTTTACTATAGCTTAGTATTGACCTTGGATAAATGATGTGTAGGATAGGTTGGAGACTATGAAGCGGCGTCGCCAGGCGTTGTGGAGTCATTGTTGAAATACAACCCTTTGTTTATCTGAGGCCTAACCCCGCAATGTGGGGGACAGTGCTTGGTGGGTAGTTTGACTGGGGTGGTCGCCTCCAAAAGAGTAACGGAGGCTTCTAAAGGTTCCCTCAGTACGCTTGGTAACCGTGCGTAGAGTGCAATGGCATAAGGGAGCTTGACTGAGAGACATACAGGTCGATCAGGTACGAAAGTAGAGCATAGTGATCCGGTGGTTCCGCATGGAAGGGCCATCGCTCAAAGGATAAAAGGTACGCCGGGGATAACAGGCTGATCTCCCCCAAGAGCTCATATCGACGGGGGGGTTTGGCACCTCGATGTCGGCTCGTCACATCCTGGGGCTGGAGAAGGTCCCAAGGGTTGGGCTGTTCGCCCATTAAAGTGGCACGCGAGCTGGGTTCAGAACGTCGTGAGACAGTTCGGTCTCTATCTACTGTGGGCGTTAGAAATTTGAGTGGATCTGATTCTAGTACGAGAGGACCGAATTGGACTAACCTCTAGTGTATCTGTTGTCCCGCCAGGGGCACCGCAGAGTAGCTACGTTGGGAAGGGATAAGCGCTGAAAGCATATAAGCGCGAAACCCACCACAAGATGAGATTTCTTTTAAGGATCGTGGAAGATGACCACGTTGATAGGCTATAGATGTAAAGGCAGTAATGTCATAGTCGAGTAGTACTAATAATCCGTAAGCTTATGTACACCCTTTTCCTCTCTGGTTGAACAAACGAGAGAGGGAGAAACTTTCTAAAAATAGTAAATAAAAGTACTTTTCTTTATCTCAGTATGTTAAGATATTTTTTTTAATTATCAATTGTTAATTATCAATTGTCAATTAAAAAAGTTGCCTAAAGCAACTAACAACCTTAAGGTGGTTATTGCGGCGGGGCTCACCTCTTCCCATCCCGAACAGAGTAGTTAAGCCCGCCTGCGCAGATGGTACTGCAATTTTGTGGGAGAGTATGTCGTCGCCTTTCTTTTAAAAATCCTCATCATTCATTTGATGAGGATTTTTTTGTTTTATAATCTTTTAGAAATTATTGCTGTTTTTAGGACATACACTGCTTCCCAGCAATTGAAACCGCTGGCTGTATTTTTATCTTGGAATTCATTGCTGCTTAGAATCAGAGGATTAAAAAAGTTCTTTTGATTCGGATGCGTTAGGGATGGGAGCGGCATCCTTTTGTTTTTTTCTTTAAAAAACAAAAGATTAAGCGGACAGCCCGACCCGAAGGGAAACGCGATAATTATTTTGATTGCTATAATGTTGTATTTTAATTAATTATGATTTTTGTAAATTATATTTTTTTGCTGTCAACGTCATTAATAAACTGGATTACGCCAGTCATAAAGACTTTTTGATCGTCCCACATAGCTAAATGACTTCCGTTTGGACAAAATAAATAACGCCCTTTTTTGACTAATTTGCTTTGTTCTTCCATTGCTTTTGGATCCATAGTATCGTATTTCGCACCAATCATAAGCGTTGGGATTGTAATTTCATGCAATCGATTTTTGATATCCCATTTGGCTAATTTTCCGCTGATACCAAATTCGCTTGGACCTTGCATTAAGGTATAAATTTCTCCGTTTACATGTTTGCTGGCGCGATTTAATCCGTCTGGCCATTCTTTTAATCGGCATAAATGTTCTTTATAGAAGTTTGGTAACAGTAATTCCATATATTTTGGATTTCCAAAATCTTTTTTGGCTTCTAAAGCTCTTATTTCGGCTAGAATTTCTGGTTTCATTTGTTTTGCGAGAACTTCATCGGCATATTTATGTCCGAGAGGGAAAGAACCCAGACCAACAGCTAAGGTCCCCAAATATATGTTAAGTTGAAGCAACGCGGTTGGACTGCATTGACAGCTAGGATGTTGGCTTGGAAGCAGCCATTCATTTAAAGAGTGCGTAACAGCTCACTAGTCGAGCGGTCCGGCATGGATAATAATCGGGCATAAACATATTACCGAAGCTATGGATTTGTACATTAGTACATCTGGTAGGAGAGCATTCTATTTGCGCTGAAGCAGTACTGTGAGGTATTGTGGAGCGGATAGAAAAGAAAATGTAGGCATAAGTAACGATAAAGGGGGCGAGAAACCCCCTCACCGAAAGACTAAGGTTTCCTCAGCCATGCTAATCAGCTGAGGGTTAGTCGGGGCCTAACGCG
>NW_021132712.1:0-1329 GCF_004193835.3 Ostrinia furnacalis
AAGTAAAGTAAATCCAAAATTTTATTAAGTAATAAATTAACAATCATTTGAACAAACATTTGAACAATCATTTGAACAATCATTTGAACAATAATCGCTTTCATACTCTTCTGTATCGTTTTGCTCATCCGCATTGTCGTTATTGTTGTTGTTGTTGTTTTCATCATCTTCAACAATCATATTGTTATCATCAACATCAGTCGTATTGTTTTCTACAATTGTCGGTAAAATGTCTTTATATGCTTCAAGTTGTAAAATAGATTCAATTAACAAGGTTGCATACTCCTTGATAATGAACAACATTTGTTTTTCTTTGTCAATATTCATGATTTTAAAGCATTTTAATGATAATATTGATTTTGTTTATAGTCAAAAAGTATAAATACCTTGAAACAAGTCATTTTTATTTTGTAATTATGACTCTATCAAATATTAATTATAAAGGTTGTATTGCAGAAAATTTGGATACTCTTCAATTTTCTTATAAACCAAAACAATGCGTATTAAAATATCCCAATTTTACAATAATCATATTTCCAAATGGAAAATGCAGAATCATGGGATGTAAAAAGCCTTTAGAAACAAAAGACCTCCCGATGAAAATAATTGTTGAAAGAATTCAATCGGTAACGGTAACTGCTTCCCTTGGAATGACAATAAATTTACAGAAACTGGCCGAAAAAACAGATTGTATATACGAACCGGAAATATTCCCAGGTCTACGATTAATTAAATTCAATCCTCTATGTGTAAATATTTTCCATTCTGGGAAACTTGTAATCACCGGTTTGAAAACTCTGAATTTTTATGATGATGTAAATATTATTAAAAACTATGTATTTGATTTTATTAAATAAATGTATTATTTTTTTTGTTCTGACTTATTGCTTTATTAACTACATTAATGCAAACCTAATGCAATATACAAACAATATGTGTGCGAAAATAATGATCGATATAATCTATATTAATTTGTATATAAGCAAATGTCATTTCATTATTTTTCATTATTAAAATTATGGAAAATTGGAGAAACAATATTTCATATGATGATAAAGTTGATGCTGATGATGATGATGAAACTCAACCAGATTTCATAGAAGCGCTGAATTTGGAAAGGTATTATATCCAAGAAAAATTTTATGATCAAGAAGAAGAAACTAAAAATTTGAAAGCCATTCTTGTCGACAATGTTGATACATATCTGAACGATTGCAGACATCTAATTTCAGAGAAAATTAAAAATATCATTCCCAAACATGATTATCATATCAAGAATTTTGAGAAGCTTACCGAATGGGAGATATTAGAATATAGGTATTTGATGGA
>NW_021132713.1:0-902 GCF_004193835.3 Ostrinia furnacalis
ATTTTCACGAATTATCTTCATTTATATGGTGTTTCGCAATACATTTTCACCAATTAAATCATAAAATACTAGTCCAATTAGCTATATTTCATACAAATAGTTCAGTTTCAAATTACAAATTCAATTCACGAGTGTTAACTGTCAGTTCATATTATAAACTTATCATCATAAATCTTGTTATTACTCCATACTTATACGTACTGCCGAACATTCCAGGTGTATTCCTGCATTCTGAACACGGAAATAATCAAAACCTCTGCCGAGTGTGGCGGGTCCGGTCTTCCAACAATCAACACAGTGCCGTGTGTGTGCGCCTGTGCAGCGATCGGCCGCCTGCGAAACCGGTTTGTTATCTCACAGCATCGAACCGTAACGTATCTTTATTATTTCTTATCGTAAACGTAAACATAATTGCCGTGTGATTCGTTGTTGCGTTAGCAAAATGGCAGATTTAAAAGACCTTATTAAACAACGAGGTAGTATTAGATCTCGATTAACATTATTTGAGAAGTATTTATTGCCTTTGTTGGACTGTAAGGAAACTAGTGCTGTTATTGTAAATGAACTCCGTTTGCGATGCAACAAAATGCGTGATTTATCATGCAATTTCGAGGAAATACAATCCCAAATAGAAATGTTGGATGAAGATACCACTGCTCAAATGAATGAACGGGAAATAACTGAAAATAAGTTCTTTTATTTAATAGCAAAATCACAATCATTATTAGATTATTTTGAAACACAACATAAACAGGAGTCTTCATCCAACACAACTTCAAATCACATCAATATTAAACTGCCACCTTTAAAAATTCCTCCATTCAATGGAAATGCAAATGATTGGCTGGCCTTTCGAGACACTTATTTATCACTTATCCACCAAAATGATAGCATTGATAATA
>NW_021132714.1:0-589 GCF_004193835.3 Ostrinia furnacalis
TGCAGTTTGACATAATTTTTAAATTGTCACTATTAATATTTTTTACTGAATAACCTGTAAAAGTTAATCTACAATTTCTGAAAAATCACCTAAAAGTAACCTTTTCATTAGTGTAACCTAAAAGTAACCAATGCAGTTCAAACGTAACCTAAAAGGTTACAAAAGTAACCTTCTGGCAACACTGATTTAAGCTTCAACCACACCAACGCGTGCAGTAAGTACCTCTAGTAGGAAAAACTTTCGAGTTCGTTTCGTTGCGTATTCAAAGTGTCATCGAAAAATTTTGTATGAAAAATTAAAAAACAGCGCCCCCTATACAGTGTGAGTCACGTTAAAGTGTACATATGACAATAGATGAAACTAGACCTATTTTTATCGACAAAAAAGAGGTCAAAAATTTTTTGAGATTTTTTAAAAAAAAATTATAGAATTTTTTTTCTTCCAATTACTTATTGTAAAGAAAACGTTATAACTTTTAAACTAAGCGGTATATCCTGATAAAATAAAAACAGTAATAATGCTAAATAATAGGCGATACTAAAAAAATACATAAAATACCCTCAAAATGCCAACAAATAATAAAAAAAGG
>NW_021132715.1:0-2807 GCF_004193835.3 Ostrinia furnacalis
GTTGGCCTTTTTTGTGTATTTTATGTATTTTTTTAGTATTGCCTGTTATTTAGCATTATTACTGTTTTTATTTTATCAAGATATACGGCTTAGTTTAAAAGTTATTACATTTTTTTTACAATAAGTAATTGGAAGAAAAAAAATTCTATAAAAAATTAAAAAAAAATCTCAAAAATTTTTTGACCTCTTTTTTGTCGATAAAAATAGGTCTAGTTTCATCTATTTTCATATGTACACTTTAACGTGACTCACACTGTATACAAGATTTACAAAATTCAATGTGTCCAGTCCAATGTGCCGTCGGTGTAGAGTGCCTACGGTGCACGTTGAGAGTTCATGAGCCAGTCGGCTAACACGTAGGTCGCGGTCAATGCTGACGTGCTTGTACAGTATACTTGTGGGCAAATAAACCAATTTATCTTTTTACTTGAGGGAAAAATTTTGCTTCATTTCTTTTTTCCAGTGCCGTATTATCCATAAGGCACTTTAGGCCAGTGCCTAGGGGCCCACTATGACCAGGGGCCCAGCACGCCCGATTAAAAAATGTAAAAGAAAAAAATGTCACAGATTATTTTTATGCAACATAACTCAAACCACCTCTAAACTTCGCCTTAATTTTACATTCAATCGTCATATTTCGATATTGTGGAACCTAAATCATTTTCGTAACGTTGGCATTACTGCTTTGGTGTACATGACAGGCGGAGGCTAGGGAGAGGGTTGAGGGTGTGTTGGCTGTATCATTCGATATAGCCAACGCTTTCAATACCATCCCTCATTCCACCACCACTCTAGGCACTACTTCAACATCACAGAGTGCCTCAGTACCTTCGAGCGCTGCTGGCCGATTACTTACGGGATCGCGAAGTCCTGTATGCTAACAGAGACGGCCAGCTCAAACGGCGCGGCGTAGCCAGCGGGGTTCCGCAGGGTTCGGTGCTCGGTCCACTCTTGTGGAAACTGAACTTAACTGAACTTAACTGGCTCCTCCGGGGCGTCCTTCTCGCGGGCATGAGTGTCATATGATATGCGGATGACACTGGTCACTGCCCGTGGGAAGACATTTGGGGCCGCGGCACGGCTGGCGTCGGCGGGCGGCACATTAGTCGCTCGCAGAATACGATGCCTCGGCCTGAAAGTCGCGCTGGAGAAAACTGAGGCCCTCTTTTTCCTGGGGCCTCGCCAGCGCGCCCCTCCCGAAGCCCACATTGTGGTTGAGGACGTTAGGATCGACGTCAAAGGCTAGATGAAATATCTGGGCCTCACTCTTGACGGGAGGTGGCATTTTAGCCCGCAATTCAGCGGGCTAGCGACACGCCTCCTCGAGGCAGCCGACGCACTGAGCTGGCTCCTCCCGAATTTGGGAGGGCCACTAACGAGGTGTCGTCGACTTTATGCCGGCGTTCTGAGGAGCGTGGCGCTGTATGGCGCCCCAATCTGGGCGGACGCACTCCACAAGAGGGAGAATGCTGCCCTTCTGCGCAGGCCACAGCGCAGAGGGTCACAGGGACCTACCGCACGGTAGGGAACGTTGCGGCGTGCGTCCTCGCTGGTACTCCTCTTTGGGAGCTAGAAGCTGGGGTCTTGTCTGTCATCTATCATTGGATGGCAGACCAGGAGCGTGGAAAGCGCCCGGCCCCGGAGCGGCGCGGCGCCGTCAGGCAGGAAGAGCGCGAGATCATGATCGACCGCTGGAAGGAAGACATGACTCGCGAGCAGTTCCTCACGTTCCGTCTGGCGCAGGTACTGACCGGGCATGGCTGCTTCGGTTCGTACCTGCATAGAATCGGGCGAGAGGAATCCCCGCTGTGCCACAAATGCGGCGCGGCGGATGACACGGTGCAGCACACCCTCGCGGCCTGCACAGGCTGGGAGGAGCAGCGCCGTGTCCTCACTGCGGTCGTGGGCCGGGATCTTTCGCATCCGAGCCTGGTCAACGCCATGCTGGGAAGTGAAGGATGCTGGAAGGTGGTCGCCCTCGCCTCCTTTTGCGAAGAGGTCATCCTTCAGAAGGAGGCAGCGGAGCGCGAGCGGGAGAACGACTCTCGCCCCAAAAAAAGGGGGGCCCGAAACGAGCTGTGCCTAGAGGCCCCGAGATGGTTAATCCAGCCCTGCTTTTTTCCATTGTCGTTTTTATCGTTAAATCGTACAAAACTACCCACAGAACTCAACAAAATATCTATCAAAATCAATATCATAGAGTATATTATATGTACACATTGTACATTTTTATGTATTGATTAGTGTGGTGCAGCAGTCATCTTGACATTTACTTTTTTTAAGGCAAAGGAATTACATTATGCACCCAAACTACAGATTACATAATAGCCCAAATATCTTTTTTGTCTTTAATAATAACTCAAAAATACAAAAAGACATCAGTTTTGGTCAACTATTTCTTAGTTTTACTTTTATTTCATTTGTTTCTGTGAAATACGTAAGATATTCCCAATAAAATATTTTATCGGAAATTACCGGTTTTTCAAACGTCACTAGGCGCACGAAGAAACGCCACCTAACAAAAGAGTCCCTACCCTACTTAGGTTTACTATAGCATGGTGAAAACGAACTTAGGTTAGTGGGCAGTTTAGGCGATCGTTTAACCAAAGTGATGTCTAGTTAGCAAACGCTTAAGGGATTGATGGTGAAAACGGGCACTACACTCTCTAATCCTACTAATATTATAAATGCGAAAGTTTGTGTGGATGTCTGGGTGTTTGTTACTCTTTCACGCAAAACCTACTTGACGGATTTTGATGAAACTTTACAGTATTATTGTTTATAACCCAGAATTACATATAGGCTAT
>NW_021132716.1:0-76215 GCF_004193835.3 Ostrinia furnacalis
TCAAATTACTTGTTTTTACAATAGTTATTTAGAGTGGTTTAAAGTTTACGTTTGTTGAAGCGGATGTAGCGAAATTAGAGCTAGATAAACTGTGTACCATATGGGTAACAGTATGTTTTAAGGCATACCTACAATGATTTACCAAGAGACAGTTTATTGTGATTGGTAGTAAGGGAGAGTCCGGCAATTTGGACCAGTTTTTTCAATCCCATTTTACACATAGTTTTCTTTGGTTTTACTAATGTTCATGGTATATAATTAAAGAGAAATTATTCAACTTACTATTTCATAGGTATTAATCAACATAATTGTTGTATATTTAGCACAAATCAACAAAATACGAGGTCAGAGCTTCGGTCCAATTTAGCCAACCGGTTCGATAATTTGTACCACATGGTTACTAAATTGCATTTCAATAAATTTCAAGCCTTTAAAAAAACTATGGCAAAATATTATACCATACATTCTTTACAAATTAGGTAACGAAAAGTAGCAGTAGTTAATAACATAGACAATCGATATTGTTTTACACGTTATCACGATTTTGAGTAAAAGTTTTGTAATTTCAATTACCGTGACGCACACTTGCACCTAATCTACTTTGCTAGTCTTTTGCTTTCATTTATTGTTAGTCAAACATAACTACGCTATTATAACTTCAAAATATGATTAACTAAAAAAAAATAAACGTCCAGCAATAGGACAACAATAACGCAAAAAGTCATAAGAAATGGTCAACCTGCAGTGGAAAATAAGGTCTTGTTATAGTATAAGTGTATAATGAAGTTTAAATGGATACTGTCGAAGATGCTACCTGAATTGTAAATCTTTATGTGAATGCACTAATGTGGTAAAGTAGCAGTATACGATGGAGTATTGAGATATTGTAGAAGCACCGTGGTACGTCACGAGAGACTTTACCGAAAATTCGGTATCAAAACAGTGAAAGAAGAAATAAATAATAAAACTAAACATATCATAATGAAAACTGGAGCTACATAACAGTTTATTTGTGGACGATATATTTTCAAGTATTCGTTCGTAGACTAAAGAAGAAAGTACCTCAGGACTTACTGAAAGAAGATTGATTTATGACACTGGCCTCGAAGACCGCCAGAATTATTATTATGAAAATGGTACTGAATATCGCTCAGACAGAATGATTGCAATAACAGAGAAAAAGAAAATGTAACGAAGACGGAAGATGTAAAATAGAATGTTTAATTTAAGGTCCTCGGGTGAAACTATTCACAAGGAAGGTGTTGACACTACACTGGTGTTGTCAAATGCGAATCGAATTTCAGCTGGATGATTGATTCAACTGTTGATTAAGGTGTTGCAGATGATAATTGATTCTCAAGTAATTAAACGATATAGATAGCATACATGTATGGGGACATACATCATAACGTTCGAATGGCCGAAGCGGAATGGGGACATTCCGGCATCAGGACGGCCGTCTGTTAGCAACGAAAGGATTAACGCTGATTTGGCTATCAAATTACACCTGAGGAACGCGGGGAGTCGTACGGGATAACAAAAAGATATTCCTTGTGGCATTCGAACGTTGGCCGCGGGCTAGAACGCCATGACCCGAGAGCCTTCTAAAATATGAGTGTGTTGTGTACCTATGATTGATGGCTTGAATTGTCAAATTAATTATGGTATTGGTGAATAAGTTGGTTTCAGACTAGGGTCATGGAGGCAACAGTGACTCGGTCGGCTACAGTGGCTCAGTCATGTTTCGACCTGAAGGGATAGGAATATATATTTGTCTCTTTTACCGATTCGAAGGCCTTGGAACTCGTGCACGTTTAAACCAGTTTGCTCGCCGCTCGAGCGCCGCGCGGAAGTGTGGTGGAGTGTTTTTTGTTTTCGCGCCCACTAAATTACTTTTTAAGGTGAGTTTCAATTGTTTTCATATCTTTGTTTGTTGCTATAGGTAATAGCCATTATATTTATCGGATAGTAGGTCTTGTATCAATTGTCTTTAACCCGTATTTTGACTTATTTGTTTTAAATCTCGGTTGTTGTGATCAAATATTTTCAAAATGGCGTAAAAGTAAACAGTGACTCAATTTTTACAAGTACACAGTGGCTCATGAGCCACTGTGTACCTATGAGCCACTGTGTACCTTCTCAATTTCAATACTTTTGTAACTTATGCAAATTCAATATTTTTGTAACTTTTAAATTTTGTTATTTTATTTATAGAATGCCACGGAAAAAGACCGCCAGAAAAATAGGGAACACTTCGCATGAAAAAATTAAAGAAGGCTTGCAGTTTATAAGAAGGGGAGAATCTATAAGAAAAGCATCAAAAAGAGTTAATGTACCGTTTGCTACACTTAAAAGGTATTATTGGAAGACTAAGAACTGTGAGTCACTTGATGAATTGTTACCCTCGGAGTTAGAACCTAACTATTCGGTCAATAAAATATTCACAGATAGCCAAGAGATTGCACTTAAAAACTATTACTCGCATTGTGCTCTTTTGTTTTATGGATTGACCGCCAAAGAAAGTCGAAAAGTAGCATATCAGTGTGCTAAAATTAATAATATAAAAATACCTGCCTCTTGGGAGACGACGCAAATGGCTGGCAAGGATTGGTTAATTTCATTTAGACGCAGACATAATATCACATTAAAAAAGCCTGAACCATGCAGCCTCAGTAGGGCAACAGCTTTCAATCAAAGCAATGTCGGGAAATTTTACGACAATTTAGAAGATCTTATTTCACGAAACAGTGCTTTCTCTGATGGAACCAGAATATTTAATCTGGACGAAACATCTACGACGACGGTACAAAAACCACAAAAAGTGCTAGCCCCAACAGGTAGACAAGTCATTGGTAAGGTGACTAGCGGAGAAAGAGGGACATTAGTTACGACTTGCTGTATCGTGAGTGCCAGTGGAAATTTCTTGCCACCGGTCATGGTCTTTCCTAGAAAGAATTTTAAAGATCACATGATTAAAAATACACCACCGGGAACTCTCGGATTGGCTACACCTACCGGATGGATGAATTCGTCGATATTTCCAGAGGTTATGAAACATTTCGTTAAACATACAAATGCTTCGAAAGAAAATCCATGCATTTTAATCATGGATAACCATGAATCACATTTAAGTCTAGAAGCTCTCGATTGCGCCAAAAATGCGGGAGTGCATATTTTGACTCTTCATCCTCACACATCTGCAAAGTTGCAGCCCCTAGACGTTGGTATCTATGGTCCATTCAAGACATATTACAACGCTGCCATTGACTCCTGGCTGTTGCGAAATCCGGGTAAACCCGTTACAATTTATGATTTAGGCGAAATAATCGGATCTGCCTTTCAAAAGGCAATGACGCCAAGAAATATAACAAACGCCTTTGCAAAGTGTGGTATTTATCCATTCGACCGACACATTTTCACAGAAGAAGACTTTCTTCCTAGTTCGGTAACTGATCGTCCTTGTCCAGAAGATCTACAGGGTAAAGGTAATTCAACACCAGACTCTATAAGTATTCTCGAAGAGTGTGGTCTCGAAGCTCTTGTAGAAGCACCTGAATCAAATGTTATTACGCAACCTGATTTAAATATGTCACCTCCCATTAAAAGTCCTGAAAAAGTCGGTTTAAACATAGCTGATGATGCAAAAGAAATATCTGAACCAATTTTTGATCAGTCTGCTCACTTTTCTGGACAATCCACATCTCAGAATCAATCGGTCAATTCTCCAGATTCTACTAATAGAAACACACCACTAAAGTCAGCCAAAGAACTGTCTTTCAAATCGCCTTTTGATTTTCGAAATCCTATAAAAGCTGGTCCAAGAAAAACTAACAGGAAACGAAGGAAGCCTGGACGTAGTCTAATACTTACCGACACGCCAGAGAAAACTTTGATAGAGCAAGAAAAAAATGCGGTTAAAAGAAAGACCGAGGCAAAGAAAAGTAAAATTATACGCACGATATTAGATAGCGACGACGAAAAAGAAAGCCTTGATGAAGTTCAATTTGCAGAATCCGATGATGACGATGGATGGCTTGAATCACCAGAAGAGGATCAAGATGGTAATGTGAATATTCTAACAGAAAAAGACCTAAAGAATCCATTACCTCATCCACCCAAGGAAGGAGAATATGTTATAGTTGAATTGACAACTAAAAAGCAGAGGTCGTTATACAGTGTGTCCGGGCTTGTAGTGATCAAACTTTAAGGGCAAAATCTAGGGACAATTTTATCGATAAAAATACTTCAAATTTGGGGCCTGACCAATTTCTCGAAAAATTACATCGATTTAAGTTTTTAATTTTTAGTTTACACCTCTTCTTTAAAAAACAAGTGAAAGCGTGGGTAGCTTAACATTAATAGGCAAATATTTTATATCATGCGATAGCCAATAAAATTATCTATTAGTTGAAGAAGAAAGCAGACACAAGTTTCATACATTTTATAGGAGTAAGAATGGATTGAATTAGAAAAATACATTACTTTTTTCACTTCTTTTTCAGTTATTTTCCAACACAAGGAAAACCAGGTCGTTAAAGTATGTTTTATTTGCATTGTATTTTTAGTATTTGAGCTATTCTACAAAACGAATGTAAATTTATTAGTCTACGTCTATTAGTTTCGACGTAATTGTTGAACAAAGATACCCCTTCCCAGCGGTTTCCATAGTAATCGGAATAGGTTGTGTGATTCTTTCAGGCAGTGCATTTTCGCATGTCGCGTGCGCTATGGAAACCGCTGGGAAGGGGTATCTTTGTTCAACAATTACGTCGAAACTAATAGACGTAGACTAATAAATTTACATTCGTTTTGTAGAATAGCTCAAATACTAATAATACAATGCAAATAAAACATACCTTAACGACCCGGTTTTTCTTGTGTTGGAAAATAACTGAAAAATAAGTGAAAAAAGTAATGTATTTTTCTAATTCAATCCATTCTTACTCCCATAATATGTATGAAATTTGTGTCTCTTTTCTTCTTCTACTAATAGATAATTTTATTGGCTATCGCATGATATAAAATATTTGCCTATTAATGTTAAGCTACCCACGCTTTCACTTGTTTTTTAAAGAAGAGGTGTAAACTAAAAATTAAAAACTTAAATCAATGTAAGTTTTCGAGAAATGGGTCAAGCCCCAAATTTGAAGTATTTTCATCGATAAAATTGTTCATAGATTACGCCTTTAAAGTTTGATCACTACATGCCCGGACACACTGTATATTGGGAAGGTAATAGAAGAAAGAAACAATGAGCTTGAATACTACGTATCATTTTTGAAACGCAAGTCTGGTACTTATAAGTTCCATATGCCTGCTAAACCTGATCTTTCCCTTGTGAAGGAGAATGATTTAAAATATATTCTTCCAAAGCCTACATTAGTTGGTACGTCTTCTAGACCATTCTACAATTTCTCGATTGATTTTACTCGTCTTATCATTTATTAGAAATAGTACAAATGATTGTTGTTTTAATAATGTTATGTTGTTTTTCATAAACCATAATGTTACCCTAATGGTCATTGTTATTGTTGATTGCTTAAAACATAGTATTTACTAAGTGTAACAGATGTTAATATATCATTGTATATGATATTATTTTGAATAATTTTGATTTTAATATGTTAGTTACATAGGTTGTTAATTGATAAAAAGACTAAAATTGTTACCGAAGAGACTTAAATTACTTAAGATCTTATTATTTAGCAATAAAAGTCCTAAGAGTCGTGTTGATTATAATAAAAATAGATTGTAACAGTTTCATTGTTATTGTTGATTGCTTAAAACATAGTATTACTAAGTGTAACAGATGTTAATATATCATTGTATATGATATTATTTTGAATAATTTTGATTTTAATATGTTAGTTACATAGGTTGTTAATTGATAAAAAGACTAAAATTGTTAACGAAGAGACTTAAATTGCTTAAGATCTTATTATTTAGCAATAAAAGTCCTAAGAGTCGTGTTGATTATAATAAAAATAGCTTGTAACAGTTTCATTGTTATTGTTGATTGCTTAAAACATAGTATTTACTAAGTGTAACAGATGTTAATATATCATTGTATATGATATTATTTTGAATAATTTTGATTTTAATATGTTAGTTACATAGGTTGTTAATTGATAAAAAGACTAAAATTGTTAACGAAGAGACTTAAATTACTTAAGATCTTATTATTTAGTAATAAAAGTCCTAAGAGTCGTGTTGATTATAATAAAAATAGCTTGTAACAGTTTTGTTATTATTTCTAATAAAAAGAATTACGTGGAATGGGCATTATCTTTTCTTATAAATACCGCCGAGACCCCGTGTACCACTAGAGCCACTGTGTACCACAACAGTGAGTCAGTGTGTACACCTAGTAGTCTACAGTGGCTCAATTATCATTTTTTTGTTTTAGGTTCCTACTTTGACATAAGTAGTAAATAATGTAGAATCATGAGTGCTCAGTTACAGTTCAATAGTGTATCTAAAATGTGAGCAAATTTTAGGCCAATATTAAAGCGTTATCTATTTTTATTAAGCTTCGAAAAAAAAGTGAGTCACTGTTGCCTCCCTGACCCTATTTGTATTTAATATCCAATTTGTGAGTGAGTATGTGTACGAATCTAACACGTGTAATATAGTAATCGACGAACTACTATCGTATGTGCAAAATAAAATTTCGATAGTGGATGAAGATACATTAGTGCGGATTTGTACTACGTCGTTTTCGAGTGAGGAAATTAAAAACTCGAAATCCCTGCTCTTCGAGTCCATTTCTACAGACAAAATAAAAATAAAAAGGAAGAATAAAGGCAAGGAGGGAAGAGACATTATCGACATTATAAACTTGTTTAAATCAACTGAACCTGATGTGATACCTATTTTTGTTGCTCGTCAGCTCGAAAAGTTACCGCCGATTTTGTTTGACCACCTGGACTGTACGAAACTATTGAAGGACTTGCTTAAAGTACAAAACGAATTGGATTTCATTAAATCTAATTACGTGACACAAGATCAGTTAACTAACTGTAAAGATGAACTGCTCCGAGATATGAAGAACGAGTCGTTATTGCCGATTACTGCACGGAATGTGAATATAAATCGTGGTGCATGGATCTGTGACAGTAGCCCTATGGGTCTTTCGCATCTGGATAATAGTTCATCCCTAAATAAGTCATTCGACAACAACGGTGGAAATAACTCAGATAATTGCAACGGTTTGCTAGAATACAGAGAAAAATTTTTTCTTCCGGACTTATGGCTCAATTTTATTGAGGTCAGAAAAGTATCACGTGACATTGTTGGAAGTTTGTCAGCCAGGTTTTGTTCATAGATGCACTTGAGAACGTCCGCTTCAGCCATGGAACAGGGCACGCCAATAATAATAATGCGCGGTTTGCGTTTGTTGGTTTCGTCGACAGTGAGACCCGAGTTAACCAGGTTGACCGAACTCTTGAGCTTTTCCATATCCTGTTTAGTTTCGGTGCTAATAATGACTCCTCCGTTTCTAGTTTTGCGGACACTTCGAACTTTTAACTTCATTTCTTCAGGGCAGATAATATTTTGTACCAGTGTCTTGGTGTCGTCACTTGTTTTTGATGCGTCATTAGGGAAAATTGCGACGGAGCTGAAGGGGTTTGGGCGAATGAAATTGTTTGACCCCTTCTTTACCATGTCAGCAAAGGAGGTACTTGCTGGCTGATGTTTCGTGCAAGCTTCCACGGACTGCTTCATCTCAAGAAGGCAGTCCGTTAGGTCTCGTTCTTTCTTCAGCTGTTGAATTGCAGAATGTGTTTCTATAGCTTTTTGCTTTAAGGACTGATACTTAACAGCCATTTGCGCGACTCCATGTCCAACTTTTCGGCAAATGTTGTTTATTCTTAATTTTTGGTCTGAGTTTAATTTTCCTTCACTAGCGATGTGGCATACCTCATTCAAATGTTGCTCGATTGCACTCATCCAGCCCTGCAGGTCTGACGTAGAGATGACTACAGGAGCGTCCCCTTGGTCCTGGGATACATTCTGGGGTGTTGACGGTGGTTGAGGGGAGCGGCGCGTAATTCCGCTCCGGCTGAAGGGGCTGCTTTCTGCTGACATTTTATTAGTATGTGCGAACACTAGCCACTAGTAAAATTGTCATTATAGTNTCTCGGTGCTTAATACATCGAACAAGGCCAGGAGTAATCCAAGGTTTAATATTATGATATTTGCGATTTACTGTGACTCTAATAGTGTTACGTGAAATTGCCTGCTGTACACTTTTTATTAAAAATGATAGCGACTCATTTGCGTCAGCAGTTTTGTAAACTCGGTTGAAGTCAATGTTACGTAAGTCACGTTCGAGATTGTTTATGTTTATTTTGGATTTAGTACGTGCGGGTTTTTGCCTTTTCAGCGATAAATTGAGGGTTAGTAGGACAGCGTGATGGTCCGTAATTGTAGAATTTGTAACAAGTGTAATACACGGAAGGCTTGATTTTAACATCATATGATCTAGGCATGAGCCGCTTTGGTGTGTAGCCAAAGTGTGCGCCGGTTGGAATCCATGGTATGAGCATAGGTTAAGGTAATCCTGTGTTCCTACATCCTGATGTCCGGGCTCAATGTTAATATTTATATCGCCTGTTATTACAGTGTTTTTAAAAGATGTTAAAGTTTGAAGAATCTGGTTCAAGGAGTTGTGGAAATAATCTAAATTTCTAACAGATGGAGACCTGTATAACGCAATAATAGCTGTGTCGCTTCCAATTTTGATTATTAAGCAATTGCATTCTTGTAATATACGTTCTTCAACTGAGACTTTTAGTGATTCTCTAGCATACACTATCACGCCGTCGTTTTGGTTATGGTTAGTTCTTGTATAATACATACTGTATCCTGGCAATTCTGGGAGATTATTATGTCTATTTTGTAACCAACATTCAGTTAAAACTATTATATCACAATAAAAGTTGAGCCTATGGAGGAAGATCTTAAAGCTATCTATATTTTTATAAATACTGCGAATGTTTTGGGTTAGTATTGTTAGTGAATTTGGGTAAACAGAGATACATTGTCGGCACTCCTCAACATCGCACGACCTTGACTCGGATACAGATAATTCATCCATTTCGTTTAGTATATTTACATCCATATTTCTAACTTTTTATACTATGTGTAGGTCTAAAAATAAACAAATTATGTGGCGCTCTTAGGCGCCTTCATAGTCTATAGAATTTATGTACCTGTTTTCGGCCGCTTTTCTTGCCGGGCACTCTGTGTCACCTGTCTTGTGGCCGCAGGGTTTCTTGAAACGTAGACAGGTCGCACATTTAGGCGAGTCCGCTTTCTTCGAGCACTCCTGGATTGAGTGGCCATCTTCCCCGCAGTGGCCGCAGGTCGGAGAGGCGGCTTTGCACGTTTTCGCCGCATGTCCATATTGCTGGCACTTGAAGCATCTTGTTACAAGTGTAAAGTCTCTAACTGGGCATGATGTCCAGTTAATGAAAAGTCTGTCCTGTGAGATTAGAGCTTTACGAATGACGGCTGGTACTTCTATTACATAATTTGTGTTTTCCAAATTTTTTCTTCCGGACTTATGGCTCAATTTTATTGAGGTCAGAAAAGTATCACGTGACATTGTTGGAAGTTTGTCAGCCAGGTTTTGTTCATAGATGCACTTGAGAACGTCCGCTTCAGCCATGGAACAGGGCACGCCAATAATAATAATGCGCGGTTTGCGTTTGTTGGTTTCGTCGACAGTGAGACCCGAGTTAACCAGGTTGACCGAACTCTTGAGCTTTTCCATATCCTGTTTAGTTTCGGTGCTAATAATGACTCCTCCGTTTCTAGTTTTGCGGACACTTCGAACTTTTAACTTCATTTCTTCAGGGCAGATAATATTTTGTACCAGTGTCTTGGTGTCGTCACTTGTTTTTGATGCGTCATTAGGGAAAATTGCGACGGAGCTGAAGGGGTTTGGGCGAATGAAATTGTTTGACCCCTTCTTTACCATGTCAGCAAAGGAGGTACTTGCTGGCTGATGTTTCGTGCAAGCTTCCACGGACTGCTTCATCTCAAGAAGGCAGTCCGTTAGGTCTCGTTCTTTCTTCAGCTGTTGAATTGCAGAATGTGTTTCTATAGCTTTTTGCTTTAAGGACTGATACTTAACAGCCATTTGCGCGACTCCATGTCCAACTTTTCGGCAAATGTTGTTTATTCTTAATTTTTGGTCTGAGTTTAATTTTCCTTCACTAGCGATGTGGCATACCTCATTCAAATGTTGCTCGATTGCACTCATCCAGCCCTGCAGGTCTGACGTAGAGATGACTACAGGAGCGTCCCCTTGGTCCTGGGATACATTCTGGGGTGTTGACGGTGGTTGAGGGGAGCGGCGCGTAATTCCGCTCCGGCTGAAGGGGCTGCTTTCTGCTGACATTTTATTAGTATGTGCGAACACTAGCCACTAGTAAAATTGTCATTATAGTGAAACTATTCGCTGATTGAGCATAGCACAGTGAGTCACTATACTAGGTCACTATTTAAAATATTGTTAATTTATGAATATCGAGAAATGCGCGATGTGCACGTCTGCACTCGTCGAAAGTCCAAACGTCAGTCTGATCTATGATTTCCAAATTAGAAAAAAATCACAAAATTAAATGTTACTGTTTCTAGGCCCTGTTGTCTGGCAAAAGTTTTAATAGATTTTGTGATCCAGTCACGCAGCGAATAAGTTACTTACAAAAAAGAAGTAAGTACCTAGCGAAGCAATCACGAAATTGAACTGAAACCAATTTTACTTTGTAATGCTGAAACTACAATCACTATCTATTAGATAAACTTTTTAGAAAAAGAGTTTTTCTATTTGGAAATCTGAAATCAGTGGCTAAATTATTAATTTTAAAAATATAGACCGTAGTCTGTACCTTGGACATGCAATAAAATTAACTTAAATTCAAGAAACCTGAAAACTTGCGAAATAAATTCAGATGCTTGCATCCCAAGACGTCCATGTTTAATTTACTACGTCACCTAATTAGTATACCAGCTACTTAACTAAGTATACACTTAGTAAATTAACAGCATCATGAATGAAGCATCTGTAAATAGTTTTATTGCATTTAGTCTTCCAGTTAGGAATAAAATGAGCTTAGGTAAAAGAAGAGATTATAAAGAGAAAAAGAACTCAAAACAAGGAAGCAAGTAAAAAGCTAGCAGTTGTTTTTTATACAGAACAAGGCAGTGTTGGTTTTTTGTACAGAACAAAGCAGTGGGGAGATGCTATCTAGGGTGAAGCAAATCTATCTATATAAATAAAAATGAATTGATGTTCGTTCGTTTTCGATTGTTGCTCTGAAAAATCATCTTGCTTAGTATATTTTACGCTGTACATCAAATAAAATTAGTCCATTGTTGGCGGCAAAATGAACCCATAAACGCGTGTTTCTATGCCAATGGTTAAGGGTCAACTACACATGACTGAAATATATATTTTTTTAAGATTATTAGTAATTTCCCGTTAGCCCCTCGTACTAAGCTAAATGCTTGTATCACGAATGAGCTCACCACAAGAGTCGGCTATCGTGGCTTCGATTATTCAAAATTACGTACAATTGAAATATGAAATTGTTACGCACTTTTTAACTCCAATAGACTCCAATACTGTATTATCTTATATTCTCTGGTAATAACGTAAAAACCCACACGAATTCACGTTTCTCAATATTCTTCCCATTTGAAATATTGCTACTAAAAACATATTTTTCATGTATTTTCCCCACAATTTTCAAGAGAAACTGCCTAAATGGCAATAAAGCCTGATTTACGACGTATTAAAGTTGTTCAAAATAAGGTTTTCTATAGAATAAGATTACTTCTTTTGAGAACTAACAGACTAAAATTGCTTGTATTAACAAATAACTACGAGAATTATTAATCCCCAGAGTTCTAGTGCGATACTCCAAACTAAATAGAAGGTCTTAAGTGCCGACCACGAGCCGGAAGACGTAGCGTGGGCAGGCCTCCCACTAGGTGGACCGACGATCTGGTGAAAGTCGCGGGAGGTGCCTGGATGCGAGCGGCGCAGGACCGGTCTTTGTGGAAATGCTTGGGGGAGGCCTTTGTTCAGCAGTGGACGTCTTTCGGCTGAAACGAACGAACGAACGAAAAAGAAGGTCTATTAGATGATAAGATCATCTCTAAGAATGAGAGCTGGATACAACTCTCTGGATCTGGGTCATTCTACGAGTATGATAATAGAATGATACTCAAGTAAGAATGTAACACCCGTATTCACAAACGATGCCTGCTTAAGAGAAGCAGCAAATCGAACGCACAGCGTTGAATAGAGCTCTGTGATTGGTTCGTGTGTCACCCTGTACGTCCACGTGCACTGTGAGACCTCATAGTAAAGTTTGTAAATACGGGCGTTATATTCATAAACTCATAAAAAAAATTAATTTTTGCAAGTAGGCTTATAAAAAGCACTTTTACACGTCCTAGTAAATTTGATTTTATCAAGCAGTGGTAGAGTTACCTCTACCACTGCTTGATTAAATCAAATTTTAAGGTTCAACCAATCTTAGTGCTAAGTTTATGCTTTGAATCAACTTTTGAATCTCTATGAGAGCTTGACACTGAATTCAGCCTTGCTTGGGCTTCGTTTCAGCATCAACATCCACTGTCACTATTTATAAACCTATATTGTGTCCATTGATGTGTATTTTTAAGTAAATTTCGATGCATCGTCAATTTCGGTGCTAAAGCCAAACTGGGCAAGGCTCCAGCTCCGGTATTCATTAAACATGAGCGTAACTTCATTAACTGGGTGAAGCTGGAAGCTAATTTTATTAATTTATTCACCGGCGATCGGGCCTTCGCTAAATCTCGAACACTATCATAATATTTAAGCCAATCCAGGCAACTTAAACAGACTTTTTATTTCTTTTGATCAAGTAAAAAGTTACGCTTAGATTTTCAGCCACGTTTCGAATTCTAACTTTTTCGTGATTATGAAGTTTTTTTTTTAAATATTGCAGTTAAATTTATCCTTTTTGCCTAATTTCATATACAATACATATTATAGTATACTCGTGTGTTATTCTCCGCTCCTTATTCTCGCGTTTGCTCTCGTGTAATATTATTCTATTAATCATGTTTTTTGGTATATGTGGGAATTAAAAAACAAGCTGCAAAAGCAATAACAGCTGCATAACGGAACTAAAAAGAGCACTGTACCTACTACAAGCCTGTAGTGTGTTAATAAAACAGCTGTTCGCTACTACACTAATCATCTTTAAAACGGTCAAAAACAATTGACAAAGCATTCGCCAAACGTAAACACAGCAACAAAAATTCAACAGAAATTCTCAATTCAAAAGACAGGAAAAGGTACAAGAATCAGAGGTCCGAATAAACGCCTCAAATTGGAAAATATGCAGGAAGCAATATTTAAGGCAAAAGAAACACGTTCCAGGTGGGACTGTAATTAAAAGAATATTCCCGAAGGTTTCACCAGATTGGATCCGTGCGAAATATTTCCGATTGCAAAAATCGCGTCTTTTTTGATGGTACACAATGGCAAAAGTAATAGTAGGCTCGTTACACCATCCACATTTCAGCCACAGGACGTCCACTGAATAACGTGTAAAACGCTTTTCTCCTACCTTTATGAGGTCGTCTGTCCATCGCATATATTTTCTCTATAGCTATCGAGCTACATAGCTGCAACAAAATGTTTAAATTAATTCAAAATACCTACATAGTTCTAATTAAGATTGGTGCCAATGTTAGTACCAATTAAACATATTGGCATACTTGTGCTACGGTACATAAATACTGTGGCATCTCAGGTAGTTAAGTATAATAAGAGTGATTTTACTACAAAAATATCGAGTCTGATGTTCCATGTATACTTCTGATGCCTAAAAGGCCATTGAGATTGATCTAAATGGTCAGTGTGGCTACTGTGTAAATCTGACTTAGATGAAATACTCGTAGCACTGTTTACATTTTGCAAAAATGGTCTGTATATCCATCCATCGCCTTTTCCAATTTCCAACCTAGAGTTTCATAGACCAGATTTTTCGACTATACCTATCGATATAATTTCTGATTCTACCGAAAATACTTAGTATGCCTACCCTTACTGTTCTTTTTACCAAAGTTCTCTAAGTATTATCTAAGTGGGTAATGTTATTATTTTAGTCTGATATTTAGTCAGTTTCAGTTTTATCCAAACATACAGGTAGGTATAATAGGTCATACTATGTAGTTCCAAGCCGCGATCGAAAGTGGTAAATAAAGCTAAAGAAAAATTAAATTAAATCATCGATCCATATTTTTCACGTCACTAATTACACAGCTTCAGCAGTGATATAACACATTCGTTTGCTCTCATAAATAAATACGTTATGAACCCAAGTTGGAATCGCCGGCTTATTTTATTTTAATATTACAGTTTATCTTTCCCGCGTAGGAATAAGTCAACAGACAAGCTTTTGATGTAACTAAAACAGATTACTCTATTTATTTTGCTTGTTGACTCCATGCCGTGGGCTGTACTATCACCAAATAAAGCCTACCTAACAAAAGTGCGTTGATTTGATGTAAATATAATGTTACAGTCAAAAATCAAAATCGGTCAAAACCTCTTTGACTAAAAAAATCAGTCAAAAATGGTTTCGACCAAGGACGTTCGTCAAAATCACTTGAGTGAGTTATAAGTTTTGACTGTAACATACATTTAATAAGTACAGTCAATGAAATATCAGACTGTACTTATATTTTCAAAGCAAAATAGCATCAATTTCAACTATTTAAGGTGCCACAGTGTTTAATTTTACCTCTTTAGGGGTTGAATTTTGCATTTGCAATTTGATTAAACCTGCAAATTAATACAAATTACATACCTATTAATTTAATTGTATACCTTGTCAAAGTAATAAACGACAACGAAAGTATCTTCTTCGCCACATTTGTTGGTATGAACGGGACTATTCGCACCTCTCGTCACCACCACTGCAACTCCTGTGTAGCCATCATCTACAGCTTGACCGCCATAAAAACCCAACCAATGAAGGTCAAGTTTGTCCCGGGGATAAGTTAAACAGTCATTGGACTCGCAACGAAATTAATCAGAAGAACATAGGAGTTCGAAATTAAGGTTCGACTTCGAGGTTTAGTATATGAACGTGAAAATCTAGAAACCATCTCAGTAAACACTGAAACAAAAAGCTTGCATACAGTTCACAGCACACGAAATGTGGAATTTACTCAAACAATTCTAAACTATATTACCTTATGGTTTCAATTCAAGCGACGAAAATTACCATTTGTACCTACTAAGTTAATTTGCTGACTGTTACATTTCATCAGTAAGTTCAGAAATACTCGCTCATTATAACCGCCCATTGTTCCTTTTTCCTAACAAAGTCTAATTCCTGCATAATTATTCAAAATAAATGCTGTTCAAATAAGAATTCTATTACAATGACGTATTAGCATACTATTGTAATGCTAGGTAAATACAGTAGGCTCTCTACAAACTAGGCATACCTGCGTAGGTAAAGCAAATCAAATCAAACATATTTATTAAATTTTTACCAGTATTCTGGCACTTTTACTAAACTAAACCACAGAATTAATAATAGTACTAAACTGCTCCCCATTGATTAAGATCATGGTAAGCCATGCATTTAAAATATTATCTACTAGCTTTCCGCCCGCGGCTTCGCCCGCGTGGAATTTTTTCTGTCACAGAAAAACTTTATCGCGCGCGTCCCTGTTTCAAAAACCAGGATAAAAACTATCCTATGTCCTTTCCCGGGACTCAAACTATCTTTATGGCAAATTTCATCAAAATCGGTTCAATGGTTTAGGCGTGAAAGCGAGACAGACAGACATACAGCGTTACTTTAGCATTTATAATATTAGTATAGATTGGAGTAAAAAACGTTAAGGCAGAATTTGATTTCTGATATTTAGACTTTTTTATGAATGGCGAGGACAATGGTGTAATGAGAGCTTAAAGGCTTCAAACCTTAAATATTATCTCTCAATAACCACAATTTAATTTTGTGGGGACAAATAATGAAAATTTTCGTAATTAGTACATCCTCTGTCTGACACCCCGCTGAAAAAAAATTAAAGCAGGAACATTTTTATTGAAAACCCCTCTCCTCGTGTATGAAGGTAATCGCTATAATGCGAACAGCTAGGGACTGGAATTTGCTGCCTGCTGCTGTCTTTCCCGAAGACTATAATCCGGGCCTTTTCAAGGCGAGAGTGAATAGGCACTTACAGGACAGATATGTATCATCCTAGACTGCATCCCACTTAACATCAGTACCTCTATTACGAAAAACTTTCGAGTTCGTTTCGTTTGCGTATTCAAAGTGCCATCGAAAAATTTTGTATGAAAAATTAAACAGCGCCCCCTAGGGCGGCTATAATATAGGTACAGGTGTGATTGTGATCAAATACCTGCCTTGTTTTGCATTAAAAAATTTTTTTGACTGTAAAATTGTTTTAATTCTACAATATTGACTATTATAGGGTGCTGATCCTACCGTTTCAATTTCAATTATGCTAATATCGTGACTTTTGCCTTTTACGTGTCGTGGAGTTCGAAAATTAGCCGAACATTTTGTCTTAAAGAGAATTGTTTTAAATTGGTAGGTTCCCGTTTGAATTTCCGCACAAGTCTTTCATTGTTCTTTACAAAGTACGACCTAAGTACTCGTACCTTCTTCAACTTGGGGGAAGATATGAAAAGTTACTATGCCATTGAATATAATATAGCACACGTTGACATTAAAGTAAATTAAATTGTGTGCAGACTGCAAACTCTGCAAATGATATGGAAAACGGTATCAGCTATGCTAGCTAAACTAAACCGCTTCTTCCCAACGAGTCACTCTATTACTCATCGGGAAAAATATCGAAAAAAATTCCCATCCAGTCACACCCTCACTCACAATTATTTTGATTTTTAATGTATTTTATAGCTTAGCTTAGCTTAGCTCTTGGTCTGTCACTTGCATTAGCAAAGAAACTCTTTTTAGTCATCTAAAAATTGTTTGGTTATTATTTTTTACGTCTTCACCAAAAGGAATGTGGTTAATTGGAAATAGATGAGGAATAGAGCCCTCATCTATTTCCAATTAACCACTTGAAAGCAGCAGCTCATAAACCCTTAAGTGCCGTGTATCCAATTCACTTCCAGTCAACCAGAGAGCTTGAAGTGCAATCTGGCGGCATAATTACTGCTATCGACGACGTTCACTCGCTATTAAACGGAAAGCCTTAGGAAGCAGATTAAATTCTTCATTGGATGCTTTGGAATCACTTACAGAACTTGCTTTCAATAGCTACTTTGAGTCAAAAGGTTGCATAATGTTAAAAGTTCAGTACTAGTGCTGGTAGCCAAAAGAATAATGTAATTATTTCATGAAATAACTTTCTGCATTCTTAGTTTAGACGGCAGAGGCACAAAAAAGTACTCATTAGATGTAGGTACTAAATATGTACCTGGATGAGAAAAACTTATAATCTTCGATGCCACATACATTTAGTTATCTAGGTTCATTTATATATTAATTATCCAAAGTTTAAGGTATAGCAAAGTACTTAACCCGCAGTAGGTAGGTACACAAGATTTCAGACAACATACATTTTTAAACGAGACGCTTTCTTAAAACCCTATTTCATTATGTGAAATAATCTTTTTCTCAACTGATTAAACACACACTGAAAAGCATAATAATGTTCAGTATTTAATCTCAACACAAACAAAATACGAATCTTCTGTCATAATACATAAGTTTGGAAATGTAATGAACAAAACAACCGGGAAACAACAACCAAACCAAAACGAATTTCATGTGCTCATACCCTCAGGCTGAATAGTTCTCGCTGCAACAAAATGCATATTCCTCAATATAAACATAGCCTTTATTACTACAGAAATAAGCGTCAAAACGGCGTGGAAGTTAAAGTTTTTTGAGTTTAATTAAAATGCTTCAGAGCGCCATTTCATCAGTGTTTATCAAAATGGTACTTCCAAACAGCTTTTATACGAACTATTTGTTACAGTTTACAAGTAGTTAAGTATGTGACAAGTGACAACATTTACGACTATGAGCACTTTGATAGTTTTTAGATACCTAATACACAGACGTTCAGTGTGCCTACCATGAGTTTACGTTAGGTGTGCTCGCTAGCGACTGCGTAAAAAAATGACATTTAAATGTATGACATATTGTGCAGCGCCCCTAGCGGCTACTTTCAAGAAATAAAATCTTCATAGAATTTTTTGACGTATTCGCTAGCGAGCTCACCTAACGTAAACTCATGGTAGGCATACTGGTCCATTTATTGTTCTGAAGCAGTGATAGGGTTAATACTGGGACGTGTAAAAGTGCTTTTTAAAAGCCTACTTACAAACATAAATGAGTTTTATGAGTTCGGTGCAGAGCGAATGATGTATAAAAATAAGAGAGATGTAACTACCTACACTAGACCGCAAAGAAAAAGGGATTGGTTAGAAAATCTTTTAAATCTTCAAAAGTACCTACCTGACCTGGAAATTGGAATTTATATTAATGTCAGTTTATGATGAATAGTTTGCAGATGTTTGTTAACTATATCTACATGTAAAAACTACTAGACTTTGATGTTACTTTACTAGCTTAAATTATCAGAAAAGCTCATAGACTTATCCAAATCCACGCTGACAAAGTCGTAGGCAGAACCTAGCACCTAATATTTAACTGTAATTTCTAAAAAGGTAATTCCCAAAAGATTTCCACCAGAAATAACTTCCTTTCTTCTCATTAGTTATTTCTAATGACACTATAGCAAGTAATCTGAATGATGCGATCACACCCGTGGGAGAGATGCGTCAATCGCTCGAGGACTAATAAAGCAGTGGTAGACAACATTTTTATTTATTCTATAAGACAGTGTTTCTTGAGCTGTGGTCCCGGACAGTAATCCAGACAAAATAGAAGTTTAATTTATTATGAATGCTATAGCAGTTCACTGTCCATGAAAGTGTTTACAATTAACTTCCTGTTTTTATGTATAATTACGGTTCGAAGGCAATAAATACATTTTATATTATTTATATTTTAATCTCGTAATCGAAATGTATTATCCTTAAAATTGTGCTTGATTTCCTAAGAGGTCCAGAAAAAAGATTAGGACCAATGCCAACCCGCGTTTCCCTCCCAACTACTGTGGAGCCAGGATCATCACTTGACGATGACCGCCAATAAAAACCTAACGAGTGAACGCTAAGTTTATCCCTTTCGTTACTTAGTATTTTTACGTTTTTCTCGATCAATTAAAAAATCAGTTTTCTTAGAAAGCAATATCACAGATTCTCAGTTACAGCCCACATAATAAGAAATTAAATCCAAATCACAAAACACCTATCTATTCTGTGCCCAAATAGCTAGCTTAAAATTCTGAACAATTTATGCCAAGGTATCCAGAAATTAATTTTGAAGTAAGATCGAAGTTTCAAGGAATATATTCAGTCAGTGACTATTATTTGATTTATTAGGAAGTTTGAACTAATGAAACCATTTCAGACGCCTATGATGGCTCATAAAGTATGTCACCAACGCTGTCTCAGTTATTACACCGAACTATCTATACAGTGAAACAAATACCTCGTTTAGAACTAAATGTAAAGGGAGTTTTAATAATTTAATAACTTCAATAAAACTGTTGTCGATCCCTGCCTCAGAAATTGATTTCACGCGGATTAATAGCAAGCGGGACTTGAAAACCGTTCCACGCTCCCAAAAGCGGTTAAAGTTTAACGGTTAAATTTAACTTAGACTCAAGTGCAGTGTTAAAGTGTGACTCCTGACTATCGCTGAAGACGGGTCGCAATGGGAGTTATGATTTATATGAGTTCTCTAACTTATAATGTGTTACTTTAATATATTAGCTTAGCAAATTAAATCAGAATGTGTTTAAAATGTGGCACTATCACAAAGTGCAACCCCTTTGCACTAAGGAAACAAACCAGGATCTTTAAATTCCGTCAAGTCGTCGTCGTCGTCGTCGTTTCAGCCGAAAGACGTCCACTGCTGGACAAAGGCCTCCCCCAAGGATTTCCACGAAGACAGATCCTGCGCCGCTCGCATCCAGGCACCTCCCGCGACCTTCACCAGATCGTCGGTCCACCTAGTGGGAGGCCTGCCCACACTACTTCTTCAAGTCAAATTCCAAGTACAAATTCCGTCAAGTGCGAGACCGAATCTATCTTGAAGGGTATCACACTTACCTAAGATATGGCTCCCCAATAGATCTTTCACTAGGACCCCGACTTTTCCGGTGTATATCATACCTAAAAGGTTAATAATAAGGGAAACATCTGCGAACTTCAGGCCTCTAACCGGATTGGACAGCGTAGAAAGAGTAGGTGTGTCTATGCTGTCAAATAAACAAATAAGGTACCTACTTTTAAGCTTCAAAAGACTACTACATAAAATACACCAAACAAAGTGTTTTCACAAACCTCTCCTTTAGCCTTTGTCAACAAACTGACTGCATTCCTCTTCATTTAACTAAGTACAAAGAGAAACAACTATTCGTTAGAGCTTGTTCACAAAGTGGGTGCTTTTGATGAATTTGGCTCAATTTAGCCATGCCATAAAGTCATTTTAGTTTTTAGGTAGCGCCTCGAAAAGATGTAAAATCCTATCGAATATATCATTAAAAATTTAGAATTATTTAAAAACAATAGTAGATAAGATCCCATCGATATCATAATCCAGTCTCCTCGGTGCACTAGGTTTTTTTTCAGCATCATCACCATTTCAACCACAGGACGTCCACTTCTGAACATAGGCCTCCCCCAATTATTTCCAGATTGGCCGGTTGGCAGCGGTTTTCATCCAGCGCCTTCCTGCAATCTTCAAAGATCCTCTGTCCACCATGTGGATGGACCACCATTTTTTTTCTATTTTAACCACCCTTATAGATCGAGCTTTATAATCGGTATTTACTGTGGACAGGATCTTACCTTGCCACGAATAACTCCTTTCGCAAAGGTTCGGATACGAAAGTTAAGAGTTGAACTTAGTTCAGTTTTCGCCGGCAATTTACTGGATCTCGTTGAGTTCGTAAAGTTTCGTTTGTCAGACCTTTAACTGTGTATGTAGGACGAGTTCAGAACCCACAGTGTTCTACTATTTTAATAAAGTTTGCCCGCATCTGGTATTAGCTTTTGCTTGTCCAAATGTGCATGCTTCCATTCCCTAGATTCAATATTAGCGTCATATTTAGGACTATGTAATGGTTTGTAATCATCATCATTTCAGCCACAGAACGTCCATACTGGACATAGGCCTCCACCAATGACTTCCACATCGCACGGTTGGTAGCGGCCTGCATCCAGCGGGATCTTGCTATGGATGCTGTGTTTGGTTAGAAATACAGAATTTATACAATACCTACATGGTGTTTCTTAAAGGTCTCAAGCTGGAGCGTGTGTAAGTCATACCTACCAGGTGATTGGTGTTCATATTGGTGGTATTTATTATCAAGGCGGCTCTTAAAATAATTAATGATTTAGCTGTTCTATACCTAATAGTTTCATAGGAAATTAAATTTTTCAATAATTTAGCTGTTCTATACTTAATAGTTTCATAGGAAATTAGGTCTATTTTACTATTTTAAAATCCTCACTTTTCTAATGCTTGAATACCATTTCTAAATTAGAGTAGGCAATATTCCCCTTTCCTTTTTATGTGATACTAGCAAGGAGTACCAAAGTCAATGAGAAAAGTACCAACAACAGAATGACTTCATCTATTGTACTGAAAAACAAATGGACACGTAATACTTACAGGAGATTGGCACTCATCCCAAATAATCCCCGTGGACTGGCGCGAGCCTACAATTAGGTAATCTGATTTAGCAAGCCCTTAGGGTGTACAGCCACCATGGGAGTTTGACGAATGACACGAATACAGTGAGCTGGTAAAAATTAGGAAAATATTATTTAGGTTAAAGTGTCATTTTCTTACTTTTATTAGCAAACAGATAACGATTACAATGCACACACAAAACAACTGTACTACAAGACTTGACATGGACATCGCTGCAAAATAACTACACTCAAAAGAATTGTTTTGTTTTTGCATTTCCTCTGTGGTTGAGGATTCCAGGGGATTCCATCTTAGTCTGACCATCACTTTCCATCAGGTGAGATGCAGGCCAGAAGTTTTAATGTGTAAAGATTTTTTTAACCACAGTGGAGAAAAAACTTTAAAAACAATAAATTAGTTCCTGTGCACTAATCTAATCCATTGTTTGATGCATAATGTTCGATAGTACGCGAATGCTCGCTCGTTACAACAGAATACTGAAATTGAGAGAGCACCTTTATGGTAGCCCTTTAGACCTTTTAAGAGATCATGCCATTTGAACGTTCCTTTCGTAAAAACAGCTCGCTTAATTCTTATGTATCTAACGTTCTGTAAGTTGAATTGGATTCTTCTTAAGATCTTACGCGAGCTTACTCGTGTTTTAAGCTGTAATTTACTATATGAGTTTATGTGATTATTCTCAAATTAATATGATTTAGGAGTATTATTACTTTATGGGATCAAATAAACGTTAAATGTGAAAAATAAAATACAAACTTTTTGAATTGCTAATGGACCACTTTGAGTTTTAATCAATGTAAAACCTCAAACATTTTTGTTTAATAATATAATTAATATGTAATAACATTTAAATGAATGCATAATAATGATTTATTCCCAATCATAAATAGAGTACCTACAGAATGGAATATTTTCAAAAATTGTGCCGAAAAACAGCAAACTTTTTAAAAAGCACGAAACACGAATTGTTCGAATGAACTGCTCTAGTTTTAGAGCTGCTAAAACTGAAGTTACATTGATATGAACCAATTTCATGTGGTTATAGGCAGGGTTGCCACTACTTAACTACAATTTTAGCATAATAATTTACTTTTCTTTAATTCTACCTGGAATAAAACAGAAAATAGTTGAGCTTGTCAGAATTCAATCGCAATTCAAGGGTGTTTTCTTTAGCCAATTGAGCTGCCAGTCTTGAATTAATTTATGTTTTTTTTTTCGCGCCTATTTTTACACTGCACATTATTATGTGTTGATTGAACTTTTTCCTATAATTGCTGCAACTGTATAGCCAGGATTTACCTTTTTTAACTTCTTTGAGTACTATTCGAGAACGCAACTTCTTAAACTTCTCAACTTCTTTTCATGTCAAACAAACACAATGAAAAACAAACTTTTAACATACATAAGCAACCAAGTAAATTGCTGTTTTAAATTCTCCTTAATGAATTCGTATTCAACAACCCTGCGTCCCCCGTGAGCGAACGAGTTCTGACGGTTATTCCATTAAACTTCTGGTGGTTGGCCCATCAGCCTGCAGCTTTCAATCCACGCCAACAACCTGGAACGAACGTTGACTTGTATTTTAATGTGAGTATAAAACGAACTAAAAATATTTTTTTTAAAACTAAAGCACACTTCTTAGAAATTTGATAAGAGCGCTTCTTTATGACAATATTCACCACTCTATGCGTTTTGCGAATATCAAGCGTTCCTAACCCATCTGGCCAGCGTGTAGACCAAATCCTCCTTTTGCCTCTGGTAAATTAACTCCAACAGTGGAGTCTACATGACCTCTCGTGCCCCCCACTGCAAATCTTAGCCGCCAACGAAACCCAACCAGTGATATCCCGAAGGATACCATCTGACTCAGAATTTCTAAAGTCCTTATATACCAATTTGGAACCCACCACCAAAATCAGAGTACCTTATGTAAATAAATACAGGACCGGTCGTTATGGAAGTCTTTGGGGGAGGCCTTTGTCCAGCAGTAGACGTCATTTGGCTGAAACGAACGAACAAAGGACTTTTGAAAGACAGGTAACTAGGTTGCTCACGATTGACGCCAATCGTCAAAATTAACCAACAAATATCCTCTAAAACCAAATCAAAACTGATTTAATTATAACACCTGTTCCTATAGACACAAAGTCTATAAATAAACATCAGTGTTTACTATGATAACAAACACTGAGCCCGTTAACGGCCCTTCCGCGAACCTTTTAAAAGTTACCAATGCAAACGAACGAAGGTTGGACAACTTTGCCCCTTTGACACTCAACTTTTACAACTACAACTTAATCTTAGCGATGGGGAGCTATCGATAAAGTATCGATAACCATAACCACTCGTCCAAAAAGTTCTCAAAAGGTTTTCGATATTTTTGTCGACACACAACTTATGTTATTTGTCTGTCTGGTGTGCTGACAGTGTGTGAAAAAGCGGCAAGAATCTCTTCTTGCCGCAAGGATTCAGAGAGATTTACTAATAAAACTCTCGTTTTATTAGTAAAACTCTCGTTTTATTAGTAAATCTCTCTGAATCCTTACTTCTTTTTTCTAAAGCAATTAGGTATTCTAAAATAAGTAGGTAGATTCTTAACATTTACCAGGCCAAGTACAAAACACTACAAATATTAGGTATTTATATCCATAAAATATACTCAGTGAAAAAATAAACAATGATTTGTAGGTACATACGAGCAAATTGTAATGCTTCAATAAGAATTAAAAAATAAATTAAGGCAAAAGGTAAAAAACCATACAAAACCAATTACAAATGTCCAAGTCTTTTCAATTCAAATTAAATTTTCAACTAATTTAATCAACTTTTTATCGACTTTAATGGTCATCGCGGCAGCACTAAAAGAAACTTTAGAGGTTCCCAACTCTAAAGGTGAATAAGCAGATGTTTTCAGCCACAATCTTCGTTTATATTCAGGATAGGGACTGAAAGGTGAACTAAATGGAAGTGTAGCACTTGAAATGGAAATGAAAACTAATTTAATGACGCTCGTATTAGGATTTAGGATTGTGAGACTTTTATTCAAGTTTAAATGCAATAAGGATTAAGGTTTGTGACGCTGTGAGAGTACAAGTCTAGTTTGAATTCAACTGAATTATGTTAATGGTAGTTACTTTATGTATTCAACAGTAAGTACATCAATATGGAATATCCGGACAATATGGAAGTCATTGGGGAGGCCTATGTTCAGCAGTGGACGTCCTACGGCTGAAATGATGATCATGATGATGAACAGCACATCAGACTACTCCTTTTTGTCCAAAATCGCCTTTATTACAATTGATTAAGATTCCCTTTAGCTTGATATGCTTTCGTCCGTATACCTAAGTTACAGTAAGCATGTATATTTTCCTGGGTCAAAAAAGGCACTGCTACTGCTGAACCAATTTCAACGCATATAGTATTTCAGTGTGAAATATAATGGGGATCTAAGAGAAGGACATAGACAGACTATGTGAGTCGCAAAAAATATATGCCATGGAGTGAAAAAGGGAATGGAAATTTGCATGGTGATTTCACATGTAAGCGATATGAAAAACGACACAGTGGCTCAGGGAGCAAAATTTAATTTAAAGAGTTAGTAAACATAGTAATTTGTAATGCAAAAATTAGTAGTATTCTCGTTAACCCCTTCAGCTAAGCTTAATATAATATGTATTATACGGTTGTGTGTGGATTCACCACATTTACCACAATCACGCGTCGATTAACCACAAATTAGCAAATCATTGGCACTTCAACGCTACATGCTGAATATTAGCGCACTGGGAAATGCTTACTTAATTTTTATGTTGTGTTGTTATTCAATATATTTATTTTCTTTCTTTCTAATCGTCCATCAGCCGGCGAGGATCGAACCAGCTTTTCTCTGATCTCGAATCGGTTAGTCCGACACCAACACCGTTAAGCTATTTATTAGTTAATAAAACTAGAGTAATTAACACTCATAAATGGGCCTCATAAGAAGGCTCAAGGTCACCCAAAGGGCGATGGAGTGTGCTATGTTCGGAGTTTCCCTGCGTGATCGAATCAGAAATGAGGAGATCCGCAGGGGAACCTAAGTGACTGACATAGCCCGCAGAATCGCTAAAATCAAGTGGCAGCGGGCGGGGCACAGCTCGTAGAGCTGATGGCCGCTGGGGCAGGAAAGTTCTTGACTGGCGACCACGAACCGAAAGACGTGGCGTGGGCAAGCTTCCCACTAGGTGGACCGACGATCTGGTGAAGGTCGCGGGAGGTGCCTGGATGCGAGCGGCGCAGGACCGGCCTTTGTGCAAATCCTTGGGGGAGGTGGGGAGGAAATCCTTCTAGCAGTGGACGTGACAGTTTAACTTTCCCCCGGAAAAAACTTGACCTTCATTGGTTGGGTTTTTGTGGCGGTTAAGCTGTAGATCCTGGCTACACAGGAGTTGCAGTGGTGGGAACGAGAGGTGGGAATAGTCCCGTTAGCAGTGGACGTCTTTCGGCTGAAACGAACGAACGAACGATAAACACAATAGTATTTTTTGGATAAATTATATCAGATTTTAGATTAAACCTACAGACAGAGGGGAGGGAGACATAGCAAATTGATTCTTTAAGTTCCAATATATTTTCTTTCAAAATGTAAGAATAATTTAACAACGAAAAACAATAATGGACTAAAATTGAATGATGGCTATTGAATATTCCGTATGTGCCTCAATGTGGAATACATTTATACGAAAAAACTTGAAAAAGCTTCTCGTGTTACAATCAAAATAAATCCATATTTCATAAAACATGACAAATTGGACTACCGAATCCCTGAAAATTGATTTGATGAATTATTTATCGTATACGAAGAAGAAAGATACTGATTCGTATCACTAGCCACTTTTTGGGGAATGTTGCTCAGTGAACCCAATTTTGAGCAAAGGATAATATTATTTTTGTATGAAAATACTGTATTCTGAGTATTCTGATATTTTAATGCCGCGTCCAAAAACCGTAACTAATAATATGAATTCGAAAAAAAAATCTGTCTGTCCTTTTCACGCTTACACCACTGATCAGACAAAGATAAAATTGGGCAATTTGGGCATAGAAAAGTTTGTGACCCAAGTAAAACCATTATCTATGTTAGTTTTAGGCCGATTTTTGAGAAAAATCGAAAATCGAAGCTCACGCGGGCGAAGCCGCGGGCAAAAGCTAGTTGGTTATACTAAAATTTATTTGCCACGATATAGTTGCTAATATTAGTAAATTAATATTGACAAAAGTATTATCATAATCATTAATATCACATTGTAATTAACAGTTAACTATTCAGCTAAATATTCCCATGTTAACATCACATAAATATATTTTACTCCTATAACGATCCAAAAATAAGCATTGTTAAACACTGATATCGCGCCATTACCTTTATAGGGTTCATTATTAAAATTATTTACACTTTAAAGTTTATTATAAACTGCGCGAAAATGCGCGGCCTGGCCAAACACTTCATTTTAATTTCAATTTGGATGACAGCGGCGCCATTTGCATAGGGCTTAAATTAAATGTGCAGTAGGATTCTGAGGTTAATGGAATGTATGGTCGATCTGTTTTGCTTTTATTAATAACACCTATACTGCAGTATGAAAATACAGTAGTTTTCAATCGTTCGTTTGTTTCAGCCAAATGACGTCCACTTCTGGACAAAGGCCTCCCCCAAGGATTTCCACAAAAACGGTCCTGCGCCGCTCGCATCCTGGTGCAATTTCGCAACAAACATTTTCTTGTGCCCTGGCATAACTATACCATCCGAAGCCCGTAGCAATTTTTGTGCACGGGGCCCTTGCCTTATCTAGGGTTTTTTTCTAGGTATAGGGGGCTCCAGGACCATCGCCCTGAAGCATTGCGAAGAGGGGGGGGTTAGGATCTTGGGTCGGGGGCCCATGGACTTTTTCCAGCCCTGCCACCCTATAGTTACGCCAATGCTGATGTGCTTTCGAATGTACCTACGTGGGTAGACTTTTTCAATTCCATAATTTAATTAGTGTTTTCTTTGCCATTATTCATTTCTAGCTTTCCGCCCGCGGTTTCGCCCGCGTGAAATTTTGCCTGTCACAGAAAAACTTTATCGTGCGCGTCCCTCCTGTTTCAAATACCGGGATAAAAACTATCCTATGTCCTTTCCCGGGACTCAAACTACGTCCCTGCCAAATTTCATCAAAATCGATTCAGTGGTTTAGGCGTGAAAGCAAGACAGACAGACAGAGTTACTTTCGCATTTATAATCTATAGAAGAATAGAATATTATTTATTTGGCACAATACAAGATTAAAACATAGAAAAAACAAAACATACAATACATAAAAACATAGAAAAATAGATTAATGGTTTCGCCTTACTCGTCTGGTATATAAACAAAATGAACGCCCAAATACAAATCCGTTCATCTACATTAATATTACGTCTATTCAACCTTTGGCGAAGGCCATGACCTGTGTTGCCATTGTGAGGGGAAATTACACCAAAACGATTGGAAACGCACAGTCATCGACCGTGAATTAGGGAGATCGGGCTAGAATTTGGTTAATGGGTTCTGTTTGTAATATTCTTGTTGTTGTCTCTAATTGGAGTGAACGAAAATAGATATGTACACACTGGCATTTTTAATACTTCTAAAATCTTACCTGAAGACCAAAATTTTTGACGGACATGGGCATATTTTAGGTGGTACGAAATTCGCCGGGTCAGCTAGTAATTATCATACATATTTTAACATTTTACTTCGTAGGCATTGGTTCATAGTTCATTAGAAAAAGTAAAGTATGTATGTGTTAAACCCATTCACTTTAAAGAAAATCTTGCAACCGTGCTCGTTCTAAATTGAAATAACTTTGCTTGGATGCAATTTTCCGCTACATTCAGCCATTCCAGAGCATTCCAGTGACTTCATTTTATCTCAGTAAAGATGGAAAAACATACTTTCTAAAACCAAGAAATAAACTCTATCATGATAACCAAAAGATAATAACCAGTTTGTGAAGTGTCCCGTTACGATATCCGGTACCTTGATGGTACATTTCATTTTGTTTGGATTTTATTCCCATTACATACATTCATTCATTCATTTAAGCTAATAGGTAACAGTCCATTGCTGGTTGTAATTTTTTTTTCTTCTATTGTAAGGTCGTCGTTCCATCGAGCACAGGGTTCTACATAGAATATGCCCACCCACTCATCATCATCAACATCATTTCAGGCATAGGACGTCCACTGCTGAACATGGGTATTTATAAATAAGAGAAAAATACCTATGTAGCTGAAAATTTGATAAGGATCTCTAAAAATGTGAGCCAACAATAGAAGGAAACTTCATTGTTGTGAGCAGAGTGTCGTCACTTATCGGATGCCTTTTGGAATTCCTTTTAAATTAACAATTGCATACTTTTAGGTAAATACGCCACTATTCGTAGCGCCAAACGAATTTTGATTAATTTGATTTTCTTACCCACAAGGTGGACCGCGACATCGTTAAGGTATGTAGCAGGAAGGCGCTGGACGCAGGCCGCTACCAGCCGGGCAACATGGAAAGCATTGGGGGAGGCCTATGTTCAGCAGTAGACGTCCCATAGGACGTCGAACTGTAATCAGCCATAGCCGAGATGATGATGATGATGATGATGAATTTTGATTAGTTTGAGATGCAAAGTAAATAGAAATAGAGTGGATGTAGGAGATAAACCTTTTGACACAAACTTTAATGGGTAAGAGTTTTATCATATTAATTAAATGGAAACTTTCAATTAGCCTTCTTATTTTGGCGACTTGTATGTGGTAACTCAGTTTTAAAATCTTCCTATAAATGTAAAATAAAGTATAAATACGAAAATGTAAGAGAATCGACTAATTAATTTGACTTTGAAAGTTATTGATACGTTAATAAATCTGTCCCTGTTCATTTGCCTACTAAAAGTCTATTTTCAGAGGTCCCTCGATAATATCTAAGACTTGAAACTTGTTACAGAAGTTAATTGAATATATTTCGATTCGTTTAACTTCAAGTCCTAACCCAGACCCGACTGGTTTGAAGTTTTAACACTAATTAATGCGCACTAAGGCTGGGTTGCACCATTTTAGTTTAAGTTTAACAAACGTCAAAAATCTGTCAAACTCCATACAAAAAGCACCGGTTACCGTTACAGTTACGGCCAAAGACAGGTGGTGCAACTCAGCTTTAGTAACTTTAGTTTCCAAACTCAGTAGACTAGCTTCTGTTCGAAGATTTGGTCGTTATTTTGTCCAAATGTCTAAGCTGTTATGAAACAATCTTTAATATTAATTACTAATGATACTTTTAAGCTTTATGATTCAATCGCTTAGTATTTTAACTTTTGAGTAACATTTCATGAAAGTACAGAATAGGTACTTGGTAAGTAGTTAATTTCTAATTTATCATCGTGGAGACTGCCTTCAAATATTTAACACTGACTACTTACTTTCAAATTATCTACATTCTGTTAATATAGTTCATTTGACTTTTCTTTGCAGGTTAGTACTTAATATAAACGTCTAATGCTGCTATTGTGGCAAGGGACATACTTATTGTGATGTCATGTCCTATCTGTCATACCTAGGTTTAAACTTTTGAAACGCATTTTTTTAAGTAGGACCCATACAAGAATGCGTGGTAAATTCAGAGAACTGCTCCTGAATTAATAATGTACCTACTAAGTACTGCTATTTCTATTTATTTATCGGCAGACAGTGGTGACTGAGTTTGTTGCGGCGCTTCTTCTCAGCACTTGCCAAATGTTGGTCTCGAAGCGCTGTTAGGGAAAAAAGATTATGAGACAGTTCTCTAACTGTTGTGAGTAAATATTTGACGATTTGTAAGTACTATTTAAATAGTCTACACAAATAAAGAAATTTTGACTTTGACTTTATTTCAGGGCACTAATCTATGTCATGAATCAATCAATTTTCATCAATGAGCCCCATAATACACAGCACCACTCGACTAGGTACTGAGTAATCTTTATCCATGTCGAACTGTAATCAATGGGTACTCACTATCATAATCTGCTCTTCAATTAACGTGTACCGTTGTATCAATACACCAAGATCTTAATTAATCTAAACCTTAATCTCAGATTGCCTAAGATTGATTTGATATAACCCACAAGTTTGTAATACCGAGTTAGAATACATTACACATCACAACAAGGTAATCATTGTGGTAAGTTCTTAATTGATTGTACCTATAGGTGTGTAAATAATAATTTGATTTGATGTCAATTGTACTTCTTCATTCTCCTATTTTGCTAAGCAAAATTAGGTAACATTTTACTCTAACCTGTGCAGTGAACTGAACACTGTCCTGAATGAATGTCGTTTGTTTTTTGTTTCCAAAATTTAAATATGGAACTATTCATTCATTCATTTGTTTTTTCACTATTCATTACTTAATGACATTAAGCGGGAAACTCAGCGTCGTTTTCGGCACCTTTTATTTTATTTTCCAGAATGTTGTGTTAAGAACATTAACGTCAATTTGTGGAATTTTAACCAATAACTATACGTGTACAAATGTAGGCAAATGTGTAAACACACAGCAAGAAAAAATAAGTTTCGTACTCGCTTCTCAACTGCAGCAATGATGTTAATGTTTCAACTCTCACGAACGACACACAAGGGCCATTGTGTTAATTAAGCAATCATTTATTCAGTAACTGCGTCACATCAGGATATGAAGTGGGAAATGAGGTTCCCTTTGAGGGTTGAGTTCTGACTCAATATTTATAGGTACGCTTTGACGTGTCTTCTTTGTTTGAAAGTTATTATTCAGGTTTGTTATTAACTGATAACTCTTCATTAAATCTGTTTATTTGCCACTGTTATAGAATAGCCTTCGCTTCCCAAATAGACTTTCAATTCTGTACACTTTAGCTAAAAATTTTGTACAGACAGGGATTTTTGGATGGCTCGAACTTGGAGTGCATGTGCGGTTTTGTTCCCCAGTCGATAAATCACATGATGTCGTGCCCTGCGTGCCCAAACAACTACACGCAGGATGATTTAATGAATGCTACTGACAACGCTACTCTTGTGGCGGAGTTTTGGGCTGACATTGTATAGGTTTGTTGTAGATACGTCAAGAAGAATTAGAAGCTGAAACTGACTAAACTGTTTTTTTTTAACCTGTAAGTAACTGTGTCAAAGCTGCACACGTGACATTAGCGAAATCGTGGCTCCCTTAGCCAAGTCATTGGCATGAAAAGTAATAAGAAACTAGTTAGGAAGATTATAAAAATAAAAAACTGTCTCAGTGATCTTAACATTTATTTCACTTTGCAAAGACCATAAATCAACTTTCCGAATATTTGGGAGTCGGAAGACAAAATTACGTTTCTCTAACTTGGCTCTCTTTAAAGTTCGGTGTCCATATTAGTCGGCCTAATTCACAGAACATAGGAAACCTCTTTCTATAATATATTATGTGGGCTTAGTGTGAGTTTAAGTACATCAAACGTCGTCACTAGCATCACTATGAGCGCGTTAAATATTTTACATTTTAATGACATTTTTTTACGCGCTCACTAGTGACGGTTTGATGTAAACTCACACTAAGCCCTATGTGGTCTAATTTGAATGTGTAAAGGCGCGGACTTACCCACTTATTCGTGGCCTCATCACCACCCTGGTAATTTATGATTCCTGTTAAAAGTATAAAGAACGCATAAATCCATTAGTCAGCTGTCATTTACATTATCGCTCATTTGAGCCCTCAGTCTTCCGGGCACGTTAGCTATGCATCCCCTTTATACTACCGCATTAGGGGGTGACTGGCGAGAATGGACACATTAGTGCTCTTCTGTCATGGCACAGCACAAAAATTTAAGACAGTTCATTAGACTAAAGATATTGTTTTATCACTGGGTATTTTCAGCCCATTTGGCCAAAGTGGGGAGTTCAACTCTGGTAACTGCAGTGCAGATTCAACGATGCGCGCCACATAAACTCTTATCAATAATAATTTTGCACTATAATCCTATAGTAAAAATCGACTAGAAACGATTACAATGGCGCACATCCTAGCCCGGCTGATAATGATGTACACTCGACTGCAAATCTATATTCAAAATTGTTCTTTAAATTACAAATTATTGACAAACAAGCTTTTGCCCGCGGCTTCACCCGCGTGAAATTTCGTTTGTCACAGATCGTCATAAATTATAGCCTATATGTTATTCTGTTATAAACAAATACTGTAAAGTTTCATCAAAATCCGTTCAGTAGTTTTTGCGTGAAAGAGTAACAATCATCCAGACATCCAAACTTTCGCTTTTATAATATTAGTAGGGTTAGTAGGAAGTAGGATAGTGGCTATACTCTTTTTGTGTACATTATTTTTAATACTCATCCAGTAAGTCAAAACGAATGTGATGTTCGTAATATTTTTCTAACTGAGCTGGCTCCTTAGTTTTGACTATGGACATGTCTCATAAATTATTCGGAACGTTTTTGTGGCCTTGATGTTAAGCGGAAGAGTTCACTTTACGTTTTATAATATTTCACCATTATATTAGGCACGAAAATTGCTTACTTTGACTTTGATATGAAACTTATGAAGGTTCAAACTGAGCTGACATTTAACCCCAATAAAGCCAAACTAAAATGAAATGAGTCGTTTTTGGTTTAGGCAGAGTAGAATAGGAAATATTATCTAGATCGTTTCATCCACGAAGTTTGATCCGAGCAATCCGAGCGTCATTATTGTAGTGTGCGTGTGCACTCATGGATAATTTAGCATGTACCGATCACTCAAACATTAACGGAAGAATTAGAAAGTAGAAGTGTGGTAGAAGTATTAAGAATTAAAAAGAAAGTGGGGCGCGTCTTCGTGGATGAAACGATCTATATAGGAACATCAGGCCTCCCCGACCTGTCTGGCCAGCGTAGGGAGTTTAGGCCAATTCCTCTATTATCCTTTGGTGAAAGTCGTGTTCTTAAGTAAGTGGAGGCTAATAACTAACCTGATGATAAAAATACAACATTTTTAGAGGGTTTAAATTATCGAGTAATTGATTCAGTCAGCAGTGGGCGTCCTGAGGCTGAAATGATGAAGATCATTCATTAATTTATATCTAGGTCCCCTAGGGACTGATAGCGCTAAATAAAATGTATACAGATATCATTCTACCAAGAAAATCTCAGGACATGTGACAAATAAATCACTTCTTAATATAAATCGAAAATATCTCAGAATCGAAACGTATTTAGAAATCAATTTACTTCTCCTTTGATATAGGAAAATCCTTACATATCTCAATTCTTAATATGAATAAATAACACTAGGTAAGCTTATTTCAATCTATTTCTTTGGCCAAAGCTAACATTATAAGAATTCCGAGAAAGTCCCTAAGGAGCATGCCCTCGAATCCATTATTAAAGGAATTTCGGCAAATCCTACCCGTAACTAAAAATATGAAAACATAACCAAGATTTGCGTACCTTTTTTATGATGGATTTTTTATGTAGGTATCTAATTTTAGAAAGAAATTAGAATGTAGGTATTGAGGTTTCATTATGATTTCTAATGGATTTTATTTTAACTTTATACTTTTGACATTACGGTTTACAGTTGTTTTTTGTGTAGGGCTTGGTAATAGGCTGAAGTCTAACCATTATTTTACAAAAGGTAAGAGGAAAGCCAATAGTTTCCTTATTGTACCAGTAGGTAAAAAAATACTACTTTGTAGGATTATGTTATCTGTCTTTTAACTTCATTCAGTGGAGTGTACTTAGTATTTAGGTCACTTAAAGCCTTCTAACCTTGCTATTTAGTTGTTACTGCAGCATTCTAGAAAAGGATTTACATATAAATGTAAGAGATTATACTGATGCAGATGTGTTTTTTATTCTGGAATAAACATGTTCAAGTAATGTTGTGCATTGCAGGTTTAGCTAATAAATTCCAAGAAGAGAATTTAGCTGGGATCTTGTTCATATTTTGTTAATTCTTGCATTTTTATAAAGAAACTAGCTGTGCCCGCGACTTGGTACGCGTGAAAACCCGTTTTCGTAACATTTTTCATTATTGCTCTGCTCCTATTGATTGTAGCGTGATGTTGTATAGCCTATAGCCTTCCTCGATAAATGGGCTATTTAACTCTGAAAGAATTTTTCAAATCGGACCAGTAGTTCCGGAGATTAGCGCGTTCAAGTAAACAAACAAACAAACTCTTCAGCTTTATAATAATTATTAGTATAGATGTTAGATATTGTTTACAATTTGCAATAATAGCGTTTCAAAAAGCGGGACTAAAAACTATGCTATTTTTTGCTCTTTGACATCGTATATTTAATGTATTACTTTTAAGATATACTTTACTCTTCATTCCTTATTATTGACTCTAAGTATCTATTGGTGAAAAAAGCATGAAGTTCGAACTTTTCCCACTTCCCACCACATGATGTGTGTATAACCTAATAGGAAATCGAAGATGCAGGCGCAAGTTAAATTGGATTTTTTCTCCCAATGCAATTTCTGGCTCGTGTCGTGAGTTCTCATTACCAAAGAGTTCTGGTTTAAAATTTAAATCTCCCACCTTAATTGAAAGTGTTTGTCAGAAATGAGATTGGTCTGTGGTTTTTGTAGAGACTTCTTTACGGCGTAAGTACACTATGCAGCAATTAATAATTGTCCAAGTCGAAGCGCTAGCCCGCACACCGAAGTATGGGCGACGCACCCGACCGAGGAGAGAACAAGTAACCGAGATGGTGTTCACACTATTACGTCTTGCAATTTCCGGCATAGTCTACTTGCGCCATTAGAATCATTTTTTTAATAAAAATCCGCTGACGAAATGCACTTGGCGTCTTAAAATCAAATGTCCACAGACATGCAACTCAGTTATAAGTTTATTTACAGGTGAAATTCGGTCCAAGCATTTTGAATGACATTATTTTCAGGGTTCTATAAAACTATCCAAGCTTTATTTACTTACCTACTTATCCCTTTCAATCGCATAAGTATAGAGACTCACGAAGGCAAGTGAGCTTTACATGTACGTGTACATGTACAACGATGGTGTAATGTCTATCAAAACATTTGAAAAACTATCAGTAGCGAGCCACCACACATGTAAAGCTCACTCGCCTTCGTGAATTGCAACAACTATACATGATAACTACTTACTACATTAAAAAAAAGTTTTGGTAACTACACATAAGTAAAATTCACCTACACAATATGCTATAATAATTAGAACATGAAAATACATAATTTTCTTTCTACATAGTTTTTCCTCTAACACAAAGAAAGTTGTCATTTCCCACTAATGTAGATTATCATACTCCCTCCATAATTTCTGGCGACAAGTAAGTAATCATCTAGGTGATTTAGTTACCGACTTCTGTGTTTCGTCCCCAGATATTAGTGTGATTGATGTACTACTCTATTATTAGTTCTTTGTTTTTGTTCTGTAAGAAGAACATATTTTACTTGGCCTAGGTAAACTTAATAATTTATCCAGTCTGGGAAGGGCGACTAGGGAATATTAAATATTTTTTTTAAAGGAGGTAAATAAGTTAATTGGTGACATTTTAGTTAGAGAATAGACAACCAGTGGGTGGATAAAGAAGAAACATAATTCTAAAAATAAAATATTAGGGAATCAGGTGGGCGTGACGTCACATGCCACGCACCTTGCCAAAATAAAATAGCGTGTTATTTTAACGTGACGTATAGGTTATTTTTTCATTTTGCCACTCAACTTAAAGTTCACAAAGCAACATGGCAAAACCCTTCTACGCTGAAACTAATTTTTTCTTTTTCTCGATAAAAACAAATACCAGTCTACATAGATGGATTGCCATTTTATCTTTGTTTTCTAAACTCCAGTTATTAATGCAAATGTCCAAACCAAACTACGAACTAACCACCGCAAAAAGTTCGCGGTTTTTGTAAGCGATTTGTAAACCCTCCCGGGGAGTTTAGGTCCCACTTTGAAAGGTTCCGATTTTACTAGCATCATAATCTTGTCTCTTTCGCTAATTTGAAGATAGTAATATGTGGGACAGGGACAGCTTTCTAGGATATCGAGACGGTTGTTTGTAGTAGACCACTGGGTAGTTTACGTAGGTACGTGCTTTGACTGAAAACTTCTTTCTCTCGAGTCCCTTCGTTTATCGAGAGAGCAGCTAAGTCGCGCGTATTTGAAGTAACCTTGCAATTCCATGGAACTATGATGATGTAGTGTCAACTGTAGCATAGACTACTCTTATTCCCACTGCCCAAACATTAAGAAAATATTTTGGAAGAAATGTATCTACCTGTTTCTGTCTACTTATACATTTTTGTCTCAAAATGGCACCTTTTACAACAGAAGATGCTTTACAGTGCTAACCTGGGTGTGATGTTCTCAATACTCTAGTACGGATAACTCTGAGAGAACGTTAAAAATCCATCCAACCTAATGCAAATGTAAACCAAACAACTAACCGCAAGAAGTATCAAAGACCAAAGCGCGGTCTCGCGAGCGATTTGTAAACCTCCCGGATCCCGGGGCATCCCGGGACGTGCCCGGACTCCGGGACTCCGCTTGATGGCCGCCGTCTCAGTTAACGTCGAGTGGGAAAAATTAGTCCGATTACGATGGAATCGCTCTTTATATGGGACAAGACACGGATGTAGAGAATATAAATTAGCAACTTTTGGGAACTCAATAAGCACAATATTTCATGTATGGCAACGCTTATTTAATTCCTAAACACTACTTAAAATTGACTTTTTTCTCTATACATTTACATCAATAAAAATATAAGTACCTAAGTCAATAATTTCGGTATTTCTTCTTAGACCAATCTCACTCTACCATGAGGTTGTAGCAGAATAGAATAGGTTGACTCTCACTATTCCCGTAGATGTCGTATAAGACGACTAAGGGACAAATTATAATTAATGCAAACATCAGGCCTTCCCAAGACCAGCGTGGGGAGTGTAAGCCAAATACTCTATTATCCTCTGGTAAAATAGAGAGGTCACCCAAAGGGCGATGGAGCGTGCTATGCTCGGAGTTTCCCTGCGTGATCGAATCAGAAATGAGGAGATCCGTAGGAGACCCAAAGTGACTGACATAGCCCGCAGAATCGCTAAAATCAAGTGGCAGTGGGCGAGGCATATAGCTCGTAGAGTAGGCCGCTGGGGCAGGAAAGTTCTTGAGTGACGACCACTAGCCGGAAGACGTAGCGTGGGCAGGCCTCCCACTAGGTGGACCGACGATCTGGTGAAGGTCGCGGGAGGAGCCTGAATGCGAGCGGCGCAGGACCGGTCTTTGTGGAAATCCTTGGGGGATGCCTTTGTCCAGCAGTGGACGTCTTACGGCTGAAATGAACGATGTTTTGATTTTCATTATTATAAAAATAAACACTTTACCCTCCTTTGCGTCGTACAGTCGGGTAGAGAGAAGTCTCATCCAGGATTTGTTTTGTTTTATATCAACGGAAACATGGCTAAACGGCCTGTGTATGTGGGTAATGAAGGAAAGAGTAGGTCAACGTATATCCAGGTCACATGTATGTGACCGATTTAATTGCGCTTAGTAACATAATGTTACATTACATTATATTATTATACCGATGCATTAGTAAACAGAGAGCTGATGTTAGCCGTGAGCAATCATACCTAATCTCTAATCTACTCGTACCTAATCTGACAGAAAAACTCTTTTCATTATGTAATAATATTTAAAGTGTGCTTTTACGTGTGCCCGTATTCTTCGATTAACGTATGCATGATAACTTACTTATTCCTTCTACGTACCTAACTTTTGCCCGCGGCTTCACCCGCCTATATGTTATTCTGGGTTATAAACAATAATACTGTAAAGTTTCATCAAAATCTGTTCAGTAGTTTTTGCGTGAAAGAGTAACAAACATCCAGATATCCATACAAACTTTCGCATTTATATGTATAAGTAAGATTTTTGTTATATGTATAAGTAAAAAGTGGGAAAAAACTGCTAGCCACCGTCTAGCACGGACGCGCCTCCGTCACCGGAGTGGAGGCGCCTGGTGCGGAAAAAAGTTAACGATTTCGAAGAGCAGCGGAAATCTGATCTTGATTCGAAGCGCGATGCTCTTAAAGCCAGACCAGCAGCGGCTATCACTTACAACTACATCAGCGGTGTCCTAACGTGTCGACATTGTTCGCGCACGTTTACCAACAAGATTGGCTACTGTAGCCATGTGAGGGCACATGATAGGGCAGCCCAGCGTAGCCCTCTTATTGCGGACTAAAGGAATTTTGTCGTGGTTACCGTAGCCGAAAGCGGCTTGGGAGTATATATATGAGTAAGATGAATAAACGCGTAATACCACTTACTGAATAAACCCTAAATCTCAGAAACTATAACACCAACAAACTTGAAAGGCATTTAGGTTCCTTACAGGATGTAGACATCCACTGGGAACGGATTTTATGAAACTCCACCCCTAAGGAAGTAAAACGGAGCAGTGAGCAAAAGCTAGTGAGATATGAATGACAAGCAAGTTTCGTAATATTACCTAAGTTACTACAGAGTTCTAACTGGGATCCTAACTCCTTACTACAATCATTAATCCTAAGTCTTACTCATATGCTGAAAAACAGCAAGATGAAGTACACACAGGCTCCAAATGTTTGTCGAAAGAAATGTTGTCACGTAAAACTCACGTGATACAACTCGGGCTTCGAATTAATCTCACTTGTTTGTTTTGATATCTACTTTTGGTTCCACGTGTAAAAATAACTTTTTGTTTCGTTTGCCGTCTTTTATTTAATGACTAGCTAACCTTACGTCGTTCTGTCAACGAAGGATAGAAGAATAAGAGGATTTCTAGGAAGTTCTCTCAAAGAAGAATACTATGGTTGTGTAAACGAAAAAGTTTACTCATCGTTTTTCAAAAGAATCCTAAAGGTATTTTCGTTCTAATTTCAACCGAATGTCGTTCTCCATAATCAAAAAGGTCTCCCCCGTGGATTTCCACAATGACTGGTCCTCTGCTTGGTGGTTCTGCGAACTAGTAAGTAAGTAAGTAGAGGTATTCGCCCGAGTGAGTCTCGTGACCATCACAGAACTTGAAATTGCTTCTTGCACAGAACTTGAAATATTCGATCCAAAGGCCAAAACCATCCAAATTCCAAAACCACAGAATAAATAATAGTTGCCAAAACTGCAATTAATTTTGAACTGCCCTCAATAACTTCGGTATATCAAATGAACTCCATGGTCGCTCCCTAGTCCCTACATTCCTGTGGAGACAGGAATGCTCGCCCTAATCTTGCATTTCGTCTTCTACCTCCGAAAATATTTGCAAATATCCGAGGGGCCGGAGCTTAATGGAATGTAAATTGAACAAATATTTGCGAGACTGAAATTATTTTTGAACAAATGCAGCCTTGGTGCACAGGTAAGGAATGTGGAACAGCTCATTCTTATGCTAAAGTAAACCAAAATAACACCCAAGAAACGTGACTTCATAAAAGGGGCATTACAAAGTTTACTGAAAATATCAAGATATTGATTTTTGTTATGTACTAATCAATGAATTACCGTGTAATGGCTATGCTCATCATGGTGATTTGGCAAATATGGAAACACATTCATGAAGAGGGTAATAGGTTCTGGAATGGAGGCCGCGTACCGGAAAACGCAGCGTGGGACGTCCACCTGCATGGTGGACTGACGACATCGTAAAGGTAGGTAAGTAGCAGGGAAGCGCTGGACGCAGGCCGCTACCAATCGATCAACATGGAAAGCATTGGGGGAGGCCTATGTACAGCAGTGGATGTCCTATGGCTGAAATGATGTTGATGACGATGAATTATAAATAGAGCATTTTCTTTTTCTTCTTTTAAGTGCACTTTTTGTTTCTTCTTTTAAGTGCACTGAGCTAACACTTGCACCTGAAGAAAGAAAATATTTTTCTTACTTCAGTGAGGAGTGTGCATGTTGACTCAGTATTCTTCAAAATAAGCCTTTATAAAAATGTATCAAATGACTGTGGTATAACATTGACTACTGCTCTGCTTCTTGTAAAATTCCTACATTGGACCGACGACCTCCCAAAGGCAGCAGGAAGGCACTGAATGCAGGCCGCTACCAACCGAGTGATTTTGAAATCATTGGGGGAGGCCTATGTTCAGCAGTGGACGTCCTATGTCTGAAATGATGATGATGAATGCCTATTATTCTTAGATATTTTGCTGAATTTCCTAAAATTGTCTTATAAACTGGCTGTTTTTCCCCCTTTGTGTGAAGTTTTGGGTGCGGTTCAGTGCACCTTCCTTTATTCGCAGTTCACTGCAATAATGCCAATTTGTATTCCGCTGGCAGGTTGAGAAATGAAAAATCTGTGTCGGAGGCCGCATTTACATAGAAACTGGGGTAAACAAAACTTCCCAGTTTCCCTTTGACTGAAACCGAAATTGTGCACGAACCATTTAAGCTTCTAGTGATGGGTATTTTGCTGAAATATTTTGAAGCGATTTTTAAATTCATGGAAGATCGAGATCCTATCGAGCAGTGAGATCGGCTAAAAACGACGCAAAATTGAGCGCACGATACTTGGTTGATATTATTTTATGAAAAAGTAAGGCCCGGTTTCCAACGGAGAAATCATTAATCACGGAGATTTCTATTGGTTTCGAAATCTGATTGGTTATTCTCTCAAAAAACTTCTCCGCTTCGCTCCGCTCTACTCCACCTTGGTGGAAACCGGGTTAACCGGACTTTATACAAACAATTTACTCTTAAGTTTCGGCCAAACCAACGCATGCAGCTTGCGTGCGCGATGGCGATGTCGTGCACAGATAAGAGAGTATGATGTCGTGTATGAATTTGTAGGGATGAGTTCACACTTCACATCAACGTATCCTGTCATTGGTCGCGACCACAGATATGGATTAGAGTAGATACAGCAAGTTGATCGTCAAAGCGTGTCATTCCGATATGTCCAAATGGACATACATGGTCGAGTGATGTTCATGTAGTCCGATTACAACAATCGGTTACGATGATTTTACGAGGACAGTAGTACGAACACGGTAGAAAGAAGAAATTATTTACGGATTGAGAATTGTAATTAACAGCACAAGTAACAAATAATTTTATTAATTAGAATAAAGTAGCAGTAGAAGAAGTCTAAAGTAGCATTGTTTTTAATACATATCCTGCGATGTACTCTTACCATGGTCCCTGTATGTGGTGCAGTCATACCGATCCCAAGGAACCGTACTTACTCATAACAATAAGACACACACTGATCCATGTATTCATGCACTTGACAAATTTATGTCTTGAAACGCTGGTAGGGTAAAAAAAATAACGATCATCATCATCATCATCATCATTTCAGCCACATGACGTCCACTGCTGAACATAGGCCTCCCCCAATGACTTTCACATCGCACGGTTGGTAGTAGCTTGCATCCAGCGCCTTCCTGCTACCTTTATCAGGTCGTCGGGCCAGCTTGCTGCTCCATCGGCCGTCAGTTCTGCGTACTATGTGCCCTGCCCATTGCCACTTCAGCTTGCTAATCCATCGGGCTATGTCAGTGACTTTAGTTCGTTTAGGGATATTATCCTCATTTCTGATTTGATTTCGTAAAGAAACACTGATCATAGCCCTTTCCATAGCACGCTGTGCAACTTTGAGAACGATCCTTGTCTCTGGTAAATTAAAAAGAGTCGTCTTCTCAAAAGAGAGGTACTACTTTCAAGGAACTCAGGTAAGTACAATGACATGCCATTTACAAGTAACGAGAAACTTGAATTTGAAACGTCATGTTTTAAAACGAAAATTGATACAAGATCAAAACATTTCAAGCTTTTCACACATAACTCGCAAAATTCCAATCCAAAATAATATTCAGATGAGTTATCGCCCGAATTTCCCGTGAATTTTGTAGCAAATTCCGATATCCTATTGCAGGGATAGCGAACCTTTTATCAACGTGCCACTTTTCTAAGAAAATGTTTGATATAGTCTGTCATAGTTCATCACCATCATCATCATTTCAGCCATAGGACGTCCACTGCTGAGCATAGGCAGCAGATAGCAAGAAGGCGCTGGATGCAGGCCGCTCGAACCGGTCATTATGAAAGTCATTGGGGAAGCCTATGTTCAGCAGTGGACGTTCTTTGGCTGAAATGATAAATTTTGTGATTGGTGACATGCCCTAATATTTTAGCGCGTGCCATTGGTTCACCATCCCTGTCCTATTGGAGCCGTTCAAATATGTAGATATATTTCCGCCTGTTGCATACGATAATACTAATTCGCGATGTATCGTGTGCTAACAGCTCTTAGCGTGATTGCAAAACGCGAACAAATAGACAATTCGCAATATCCGCTTTGTCAAAACCATGTTGCTAAAGGTAAATCAATTTCAGTAGCACAAAGCTTTGATGGTTTAACAGGATGCATTCTGAGAACTTGATGTAGGTAATTCTCATTCCTAGGCAGGGGATGACATCCGGCGAGTGGCGACAAGCTGAAATAAACTGGATGCAAGTGGGAGACAGAAGTCGGTGAAAGATTGAAGAGGCCCATGTTCGAAGACGAACCCCAAAGGCTATTATAGATAGATAGATTTTTCTGATTCGTACCGCCTATGTTCATCAGAAATAATTTAGGATTCTACTGGGGTAACAATTTTTCAAATTAGTCTAGTAGTTTCGGAGACTATTTGGTAATTTAAATTTGGTAATAAAAAAAAATAAATAAAAAATTACCTACAAACAAACAAACAAATCTTTCCTCTTTATAATATTGTACCTACCTACATTATTTAATAACTTTCGCTATTATAAATTACTTACTTACTTTTCTGTTACATTACTTTTTTAAAACACAAGCATAATAATATAACTACAAAGAAATGTAAATGTGCTGTAGAAAATAAATGAAACTTCTCAGTAAATATGAAACGCCAGTCCCGCATTGGGAAGCAATTATTCGCGCCGCGTCGATTAATTTCCTGCTCTAGAAGGCGTGCATTTGAAGATGCGACGTCGATTACCAATGTAGACGTGGACGTGACGACGAATCTCGCTTGATCGTGTGAGATTTTTGAAACGTATTTTCAGAGCAGTAGAATTTCAATTTGCATGCGTTCAATATAAATCGTTTAAAAAATATACTCACACCCTGACAAGTAAAAATTGCATAGTATAGTTCTTCTGGAGTCCTATCGCTATTTTCTTCTTTTGCTTATTTTCTAAGAATGTGATAAGGTATCTAACACTAATTTAGGTTTTCAGAGCTAATGGATTGTGCCTCTAAAAGATTAATAACTAGCTTACTAATGTTGCTATTTGTTCAATTTTTATCTAGTTTGCACTTTAATCAGTTCAGACCAACCCATTTACCAAAATGGATCATTCGAACCACTACGTACTACATAGTATACGACTGTCGAGTACTATTCCTTTGAACGATCTTCTACTCGAACGAAACGTTTACCAACATCCATTCGTACATGTAATTCCATTTTCGTTCTTGCACTCAAATTCGCGCGCAAACTGATGAGAGAGCACGGCGCTTTTAGCTTTTGCTTAATTAACGCTGCAACCGCCCAATTAGTGAATGGCTGATGCGATGGATACACGACGTTTGTTTGCAATACCTAAAGCACATTCAACGGTAAATTACCTGTTTATTTAGTTGAAATGGTTACTTACAGGTTTTTTTGGCGGGCTTTTGAACGCACTAGGCGCGATTTTTGAAGCCAATTTTGTATTTTTCTCTTTTTGTGATAAAAATAGTTATCTATCTATTCGAAGTCGTTAAGTCAACTTAAAACTCGACTATGCCGGACGGGGACGGTAAGGACCCGCCCAGGGGCAAGGAAAAAAGGAAGGCACCAAATAGAGATCACACCTATACGAGTGCAGATGAAGATTTCTACAAACCGTACGTAAAACCAGGGTATAGAAGGCTATTCGCGGAGAACACGGTGAGTGGCGAGTTTTCTGTATTTGTGGAAAGCACGAAAGAGAATGAGAAGATCGGGAACAACAATCCCATTCTGACTACCAACCTTTTCAAAAATGAAATCAAGGGCATTACCAATCTTAAAAGAATTAACGCCAATAAAATATGTGTCACATTTTCCCAGTCTAGTAATGCCAATAACTTCCTGAAAAACGATCCCTTCCTAACCAAACACCAACTCAAGGCATACATCCCAGCCACAGCAGTAGAAACAGTCGGCGTGCTTCGCTTTGTACCCACTAGTATCAGCAATGAGGAACTTTTTAAGAAACTCTCGTCATCTTACGAGATCATAGGTGTACGTAGGTTCACCAAAAAAGACAACGGCGAATTAAGGGTAAGTAATTAAAGGCAAGTATAATTAGCTGTTATATTAGCCATAATGTAAGTGGGAAAGTTAATTATTGTTTCCCAAATCAATTGTCAGTATTAGGTTCTTCTGGCAATTAAATGTTGATTGTTATTTCTGGACGCAATAGGCATTCTATTAAAGAATTTGCCCAAAGTAGCTATTTGAAATAACGCTCCAACCGGGGGTAATTCTGATAATCAAGATTAATTCCTAATGTATGTGCTCTAGACGAGGCAGCATGCCTCGTGCTGTGAGTGGGGAATATCAAGGTGTCAATATCACAAGCCTGCAATGTTAATTGAACTAAACTTGTGACTAAACTAAGTGCTCGGTGTTAGAGCGGTAAACAATTTCGTAAGCAACACTTTGCACAAAATGCTTGTACATGACATAAATTGTCAAAACAATACCAAGATTGATTGTTGTGAACTTGGGCGCGATGTCGTGATTAAATTGAATATTTGTATGCATAATATTTGAATGCTTATAAGGAAGGTTTGAACAATGTGTGTAATAATTACACTAACAAATGACAGTAAAATGGCTAATTTCTCAATATTTTAAATTTTTTGGAAACCATAATATCTGATTATGTTTCCAATATGNAATGCGTACCTAAAGTAGTCAAAACCTCTCCCAATATAATGAAAAAGCCTGTACCTTGGTGGGATGATGAGTGTAATAGTGCAGTTAAAAAGAGTAAAGATGCTTTAAATTTTTATAGACGTAATCCAAGCATTGACAACTACATTGCATATAAAAAATTGGATGCTGCTAAAAAACTAACTCTTAAGGAAAAAAAGAAAACTGGATGGAAATCTTTATGTGAATCTTTTAATAGATATACTCCTGTTAGTACAGTATGGAACTATATGAAGAGGTTTAAGCGTGTTTCAATTCCCAAACTGCCGAAGAATGATGAATGGATTCCCTCTTTTTTTGAGAAATATTCTCCTCTATCTCCTCCTGAAAAACAAGTAAATAATTCATTATTGCAAACATATTTCTCTCAAATTGGTGATGAAAAAGCAGCTTTTTTGTCTCAACATTTTTCTTGGGAAGAGTTTATGACTGCTCTGCAGTCTCGTAGGAACACTACTCCTGGTTTAGACAATATTCCTTATGAAGTTATTCGTCGCCTACATATTAATGCCAAAAAACTTTTACTCTACATTTTTAATTTACTATGGCAAACACAGGTCATCCCAGACTCATGGAAGACTCAATGTGTCATTCCTATACTTAAACCAGATAAGCCTCCTGATGACTGTAACTCTTATCGACCAATTTCTCTGTCNATTTGATTAATATTAGAGACAAATGTGTACCTAAAGTAGTCAAAACCTCTCCCAATTTAATGAAAAAGCCTGTACCTTGGTGGGATGATGAGTGTAATAGTGCAGTTAAAAAAAGTAAAGATGCTTTAAATTTTTATAGACGTAATCCAAGCATTGACAACTACATTGCGTATAAAAAATTAGATGCTGCTAAAAAACTAACTCTTAAGGAAAAAAAGAAAACAGGTTGGAAATCTTTATGTGAATCTTTTAATCGATATACTCCTGTTAGTACAGTATGGAACTATATGAAGAGGTTTAAGCGTGTTTCAATTCCTAAACTGCCGAAGAATGATGAATGGATTCCCTCTTTTTTTGAGAAATATTCCCCTGTATCTCCTCCTGAAAAAGAAGTAAATAATTCATTATTGCAAGCATATTTCTGTCAAATTGGTAACGAAAAAGCAGCTTTTTTATCTCAACATTTTTCTTGGGAAGAGTTTATGACTGCCTTGAAGTCTCGTAGGAACACTACACCTGGTTTAGACAATATTCCTTATGAACTTATTCGTCGCCTACATAGTAATGCCAAAAAACTTTTACTGTACATTTTTAATTTACTATGGCAAACACAGGTCATCCCAGACTCATGGAAGACTCAATGTGTCATTCCTATACTTAAACCAGATAAGCCTCCTGATGACTGTAACTCTTATCGACCAATTTCTCTGTCTTCATGTATAGGTAAAGTATTTGAGTGCATGTTAAAGACAAGATTAGATTATTATGTCGAATCAAATAATATCTTACCAAATGAACAATTCGGATTTAGGAAAGGCCGAAGTGCAGCAGAAAGTTTTACAGCATTGGTCTCAGATGTTAGGAATTCTCTTGACGGTCACTCTGCAACAGCTTGTGTCTTCCTTGATGTACAGGGCGCGTTCGATAACGTGGTCCCCTCAATTTTAATAGCCATCTTATGTGATATTGGAGTACCCGGGGTAGTCTGTAAATGGATTTTCAATTTTTTGTATAAAAGAATAATGTATATAAAATTTAATAACATTTTTCATGGACCCGGATATGTATATAAAGGCACAATGCAGGGCGCTACGATCTCGCCATTATTGTACAATTTATACACTAGTCAAATTAATAAGTATTTAACACAAAGGGATATAAAATTTTTACAATTTGCTGATGATTTATTAATTTATACTGTAAATACTGGTGAACGTCAGAATGGCGGGTGTATGATCACAGAAATGAATAGAATAAATATAATTAATTAATACCTGAGGTGTACCTTGGTGTACCTTTAGTTATTTATTTTGTACTTCCCTAAGACGGGAACAATTACGATTACAAAATGAGCCGCCAACCTGATATCAGGTTGGCGGGTGTATGCTGAAATTGGACGAAACAGGTAAGATATGGTATTCTAATATTTATAATTATTTAGTACCTGAGATGTACCTCACAAATATATTAATACGAACCAAATGCGACGAATAATTAACGAGAAAATTGATACGAAAAATTTGATATCCACCATTTTCTTGATGGCCACCATTTTTTATAAGAAGTTAGAAAGTTGATACTGACACAGATAATACATACCGTAGTATTTTTAAAGTTTGTTTTTTTATGGCACGCACACTTGTGAATTTGCCAATACCATTAATTTGCTAAAATCAAAAAGTATTGATAGCAGCGCCCTCCTGTAAATGACATAAATAAGGTTGTCCAACGTGGCAAAAATCGGAACTAATAATCGGGACATCGTCTTCTTCTTCTAATTTTATTCTCTTCTTCTTTTCGTCTAAAGTCCGATTTTAAATTCGACGGAATTCTGACAGCTGTCATTTTTTGAAAATTCAGATGTATTAAGCCTTTTTTGCTTTGAATTAATAATAAATAATATGAAATGAAATTTCATCAAGTACAACTTTTAAGAATGAACTATTGTTTGTTTTGTGAATTCAATGTTCACTAATTATTATGTACATTTTAGAGACTAAATAGAAAAAAAAAACGTGTTTTTAACACAGAAAAACGATATATTAACATAAACGAAAATATGTATTAATCATCAATGATCATTATCGTCATCTTAGTCAACTTGGATTATAAAATTGGCATCTTGTTAAATTGACTATTTTATGAAGCTAAATTTTATTAACAAAAGGATTTTCATAAAAAAGGTTTGTAACCCATGGATTATTGGCCAGGGAGTCCAGTAATAGAAAAATAATTTCCCATTTTTTTTTGTAACTTCAAAAATAAATGATAATAAAAATTCAAATGACCAATTCAAGAAAGGATTATTTTTTAATTTGTGAAAATACTCTCCATTCTTAGTGGGAATGTTTCAATGTTGACAACACTTCTGAAATGTCAAAATTCCGTGGAATTAAAAATCAGAGTATAGTAGCAAATTAATGGTATTGGCAAATTCACAAGTGTGCGTGTCATAAAAACAGACTTTAAAAATTCTACGGTATGTATTATCTGTGTCGGTATCAACTTTCTAACATCCTATAAAAAATGGTGGCCATCAAGAAAATGGTGGATATCAAATTTTTCGTATCGATTTTCTCGTTAATTATTCGTCGCATTTGGTTCGTATTAATATATTTGTGAGGTACATTTCAGGTACTAAATAATGATAAATATTAGAATACCATAACTTATCTGTTTCGTCCAATTTCAGCATACACCCGCCAACCTGATATCAGGTTGGCGGCTCATTTTGTAATCGTAATTGTTCCCGTCTTAGGGAAGTACAAAATAAATAACTAAAGGTACACCAAGGTACACCTCAGGTATTAATTAATCATATTTATTTTATTCATTTCTGTGATCATACACCCGCCATTCTGACGTTCACAAATACTGCTGTGCACAGTTTAAACCTAGCTTTAGTTGAAATTCATAATTTTTATTCTGGTAAATTAAAACTTGATATTAGTCCCAATAAGAGCGGCGTTATGTTATTCTCGAAAAAATATAATGAGTGTAATTCTAATATTTATTATAATAATAATCCTCTTCCATGGATTCAGGAAAAAAAGTTTTTANATACTTTTGTGGTTTCAACTCTGGGAACTATTTGAGAAATTGAGAAGAGTAAAAACTAAGTAAATATCAGTGAATCACAGTGAATCAGTGAAGTGAAGTGTCAAACAATCCCTAACTGTGTGTCAAACACAGTTGTCATGTGTCAAATTCAAACAAAAGTTCAACGGACTTCAAAGACTGGCTTAAAAGGGCATGCACCCAGAGCCGTGAAAAACTATATTAAAAAAAAAAAAAAGCATCACTAATGTGTCAGTGTCACTGTCAAATTTTTTAGGTTATTTTCTTTCACTCATGCTGTATTGATTGTATTTTCTTTGCTCATGCCTTATTTTTGTTGTTCAAGACTTGATGATTGGTGTTGGTGAATAAAGCGAAAAGTATTACATAGAAAAAGGGATTCGCTTAAGTAGAATTTACCATTCATAGCACAGTTCACAAGGGTTATTAAACAACACTGTAGCTCGATCTTGGTCAATTTCTAAGGAGTCTAATATTCAACCATTATCATGGCTGAAGAGGCGCCTCAAGAGAAGAAAGCTCCTATGACAGACGAAGAGAGGCTTGCGTTATGTCAGAAGCTTGATCAGGAACTCGACGACTTCATAAACAGCTTAGAAAAGAAGAGGTATACAGAAGGATGGCCAGAAGACCGATGGGAGGTTAGACTATACAATAATCCTTCTTCTTTCTTAATTTTTGGATATTACGACCCACAGATTAAGCTCCCCATTGAATCACATTAGTTTCTATCTACATGGTTGAAAAAATAAAAGCCTAATGCCCGTTTTCACCATTAATCCCTAGTTTTTAAGTGAGCCCTATGAAAACAAAATTCCTGTTATGTGTTACCATAGGGGTAGGGTTGCCACATGTTTGGCTTTTTACGGTCTTGTCCGGCCAAATATTGTGTTGTCCGGCCTGTCCGGTAAAATGTCCGGCCAAATTTTAAAAAGATTAGATTTCCAACACAAATTCTTTATCAAATTAGTGGCCTTCTTTCAGTTAGGAAGTTGTATGTGCTTCACACAGTTTTGAGAAAGCACAAATCCATGCCTTTTAACCCTGACTTCACCAATAGGAGGAAAGATATTGTTGCACATGCTCCTAGATTTAAAACCTTCTTTGCAAAAAAGCAATATGATAGGCGTTCTGTGTATCTCTATAATTTACTTAATAAGGAGATTAATATTTATGACAAAAATTACTTCGAGTGCAAGAAACTTTTAATAAAATGGCTGAAGCCAAAATCTTATGACGACATTGAGACAATCTTAAACTAAACTAATAAAATATAAATAAAAATAAAACACACATGTACACATTCACACATTCACACATACACTCACTCACTCACATACACACACACACACACACACACACACACACACACACACATACACTCACTCACTCCGCGCGCGCCATCCCCCTTACTTTGTTACTACAGATATGTTACTTAGTATACCTAGTTGATATTATACCTTGATTTTTTAGAATCCAGCAGAGATGTAAACAAACACTTTCATACACAATTACACCATAATCACTTACGTGTTCATAATATCATACACATTATTTAACAAGCCCATGAAACCAACTTTATTTTCACGTTTATACAAGTTTGAAATCAATCTTTGAAACAAATTATTTTAGCAAAATACGTGGACGATGAAAATTTGTGAGACATGTCAAATTGACTTGACGTTTAAAATCATGTGTTATCTCCATATTGTCTATGACTTGTCTCTGACACATCAGTGCCGTAACCTGTGAGTCATAGATTATTAATTTCCCATATTTCGGGTAATTTTCCCACGTAAATAACTGAGAACACTGGTCTTTGACGTATTATTTTTTCGAGTGAATGACGTTTGATTTCAATTAATTTCAATATTTTAATGTCGGGAAATAAGTGATTGGATTATTATTTTGCCTGTGAACTGTGATTCCTTAATTTTTGTTTGTTCGAACAGAACGGTTTTTACACAATTTCATCACACAAGACATGTCGTATTCGTGTCGTTTTTCCGCTGCTTAAATGTGTCAACTGTGTGAAGTTTGCACTCGAAGTGGTGTATCAGGGTGTGAATGTGTGCGTGCCGGCCTGTACGTACAGGCAAGCTGGTGTATCCTAATGTCACAGTATTTTGTTGATGAGAATCCGTCCGACTTTTTTTATAGGTCCATGACTCTAATAAATAACTTATTTTGTTATTTACAACAAACAATTTGTCATACAAAACGCCTCAAATTGAGAGTTCATTTTCCAAGTTTGAGGTCTTTTGTATCGACATTTAGTAAACGTTCGCAACTCAATCCAAGAGTTGAGTTTAGTTGCTGTTTGACTTCCTTACCTGATGTAAATACGAGGTTTTAACACGGAAAGCCTTTCTGAATTAGATTTAAGAGAACTCGCCTTCGTTGTAGAGTTAACCGGTGAAACTTCTTTTGAACTACGTGAATTTTAAGGATTTGAAGAAAGTTTGTTAGGGAGCACTGATTTAAAACTGTTTACCTTTTTGTCTGAGACTTTTTATTCAATGTTAAGTTAAATATCATTAAAACTTTACTATCGCCGCGCTTCTGCTAGATAAGTTTGGGAGTGAATAAATTGTTATTGAGTAGTCTTATAATATGTATCAATTCCTTAAATATACTCAGTTAATTATTAACNAGCAAGCAACATAAGTTTAATAACTTTACGGATATCATTGATTGTTTTACTGTCCAGTGTGTTTTTTGATTACATCTGTGAATACAGTTTGTTTCCTGTTCTCAAAAATTTTATAATCAGTTCACATTCAATGTTGCGACTTTGTTGCATATTTTTAGTATTTTGACGATCACCCGGCGATGATACGCAAGTACTACAACATTTCACTTCGCGATTAACGAGAGGTTTTGTCGCATCACTAGTTCACAGACTAAAAATATTTTTATGTCAGTTGGCCATATTTGATGACATTTCTGCTGATTTCTAAAAAATTAGACTGTATGTAGTACTAGTGCTTACTTTTATTTTTGTATAAGTACCTATTGAATTGTATTTACGCACACATAATATTCCAAGGAAGAGCGATGTCTCCTGGCACAGGCTTCTTTAAGCTTAAAAGGAGGCATCGATCACTATTGATTATAAGCAATTCCGCTGGTAATGAAATAAAGATTTTATTATTATTATTTATTATTACAAATGAAGCACAGAGTCCAGTTTTGTAATTTTGGACCTGGCAACTCTACATAGGGGTCACTTAAAAATTAGGGATTGATGGTGAAAACGGGCATAAAAGTCTTAAATATTACTTTGCTTGTGCCTATAACACTTACCCCTGGTAGAATTTGAGTGTGATGTACCTCTCTTAACTAGATGTCCTTTTTCTTTATGATTTCAGGAAGAAATGGACAAGCATCCATTTTTCATGAAAACAGTACCAGAGAATGGTGATATATCACCACTAGCCGAGGGGCTTGCAAAACTAAAATATGATCCTGAGGAAAATACACCCGTGGAACTGGCTACCAGTTACAAAGAGGACGGGAACTTCAATTTTAAACACAAGAATTATCGCTTAGCGATATTAGGGTAGGTTTGAACTATATTCTCTTAAAAACTAGTTTTAATGCTGGTCCTATATTTTCAAGATAGTGTTTTTCTTCTTTTTTTTTTTTTTTTGATGATTCTGCTTCATGGCAATCTGTTTTTTCAACAATAAGCCACTTCTTTGGTTGATTCCTCAGACTATGTTTTCTTCGAGAGCCATACTTGTGTGAAAATTCATTTCACACGACTCTCTTAATGTCAGGTGGTAAATCTTTTATGTAGGCTCGGTATGTCATTTCTCTTTAGCCGGGTGTAGGGTATGGAATACCGGAATAAGTTTTATACCGGTATTGATACCGGTATTGAAATTTCAATTACCGGTATACCGAAATTTCGGTATTTTTTCGGTATTTCTTGAGATACTGGTATTTACTGTTTAAATGTTTCCAAGAACGATTAGTAAGTCTCGTTTGCGAAAAGTTATTAATAGGCCAGTAGAATAAGACGTGAAAATTAATCAAATCGGAAATAATTCCTAAAGGTTTTGTTTTAATAGCTTCATTTGTTGCTCATTGACTATCCTAAGTTTTCGACTTCGACGGAGGTGTGGTGGGGCCCCCCCAAAGGGGCATTTTTCTTTCCGGTTTTATGGTTATACCGTATTAATAAAGGACTTGCAGTATAGAAAATTGATCTTCATGGCACGTGAAGGGCATTTAATCCTGCATTGAATAAGACGAAATTCATATATTTTAGACAAACCGTTTTCGTGCTTATCTTCGACAAAGTAAAAAATATGCGTATAATTAATGACCTTCTCTAAGTTCAATGGCTCGTCACCCGCTGGCTCCCAAGCCTTGAAAAGGGCCACCTTAACCAGCGTATTCCTGTCAAGGCTCGCGAGTTGGATTCGCCTATCCTTATTCATCCCAGCCGTTCCTTTACTACGGTTGCTGCGCCTCTTCCTTGCTCTCTCTTGAACGACTTTCGTGTTATCTACTGTGGCTGCCCCTCTTCCTTGCACCCTCCTGTACGACTGCGTTGCCTATTCTTATGCCTGGTCCAAGGTTCGACTCCAATAATCAACAACAACAGTTTCATATTAAAACGCTGAAGAGTTTGTTTGAATGCACTAATCTCAGTAACTGCTAGTTTGATTTCAATAATTATTTTTGTGTGGGATAGCTCGTAAATTGAGGAAGGCTATAGGATATTATACGATCACGCTACGTCTAATAGGGGCGAAGCAGTAAAGAAAAATGTTGCAAGCACGGGAAATAGTATTCAAACTATTTTCACGCGTACAAAGTTGATTTNAACTTTTTTGACCCTTAATTTCATTGAAATTACACTAGAGCTCAATAATACCTATATAACTTGTAAATTTTAATCAAAGCAAGAAAAACTATACTCCTTCCTAAATATAGTGAACATAATGAATAAAATAAAAATAAATGACACGTAAATTACATGCACAAAAAAAATTGACGTAGGGTAAACATCAGGCAAAATCAGGACATTTTTTTTACCACATGGCAAGCATTTTCGGAATGCATAGGTAGAACCTGTAAGATAATTTCTTTTTCAATTTAGGTGGACTAAAATGTACGTCTTTTTTGCAGCTGGTGCAATGACATCAGGCTGATTTGGCATGTCAGAGCCTAGAATACATGTCACTGTTTGCTTTACCACCCGTTTCGCGGTATTTTTTTACAGACTACCATCTTTTACATAATATTATGTTCAAATATCAATATATCATTAGGAAATGTCTTTTCCTAGGTTGTGGTGCCCCAGGATCCATCATTTTTACGAAAAATTAGTCGTCTAAAACAAAAACGCCAATTTCAGTATGGTACAAAAATGTCACGTAGTCTGCGACGTGCGGTCCCACAGACCGCTGTTGAACTTTAAATAGAAATATCTTATTAAAACTGCCCTCGTCGATGTAACCACTACCTGTAATGGCGTTTGGGCAACTAAACTCGAAGGTACTGAGACGCTCGGAACACGGGAGTAAGTAGAACATTGCAATCCAGAAATTTCAAAAACCGGAGCGGTCTGTGAGACCGCACCTCGTCGGTTAAAGGTTAAAGAAAGCTTTTATTGTTCTTCAACTGGTAGCAAAAAATTTCCTATGCATTAAAGGCAGATTTTTATAAGAAAGACATGAGTAAACATATTGTTTGTGTTTGTATTTGTTTAAAGCTTTCTGAATCAGTTGCATATTTCTCCTTAGTTGCTTGTGGGGGCGCATCCAAGATGATGGTAGAGACCATGCTCGAGTCCTCGCAGGACTTTGGTGAGTCTCCTGTCACATTTTATTGAAATTAGATATTATTATGGTCATTGTCGGCCGTTTGGTGTAGTGGTTCAGAACGGACTACTTTGCCGAGAGGTCCCGGGTTCGATTCCCGGCCGGGCAGAAATTGAAATGATGAATTTTAATTATTATTTCTGTGACGAGTCTGGGTGTTTTCTATGTATAATATGTATGTATTTACAAAAAAAAAGAAGTATTTAAGTATGTTTATCCCGTCGTCTATTACCCATAGTACAAGCTTTGCTTAGTTTGCGACTAGAGGCGCAGTGTAAAATGTCCAAGGATATTTATATTTGCCCTAACACTGTCAGGGGGTTTCATGATAACCAGTTATCAAGTTTAACTTTAAACCCAATCTTTATTTTTCAATTATAAATCATCAAACATTTTTATTCTTTACTGTTTGCACTATAATTCACTTTTTTATATTCATTGATGAAGGAAGGAAATGATAAAGCTATCTTTAGTTTCTCACAATATCACATTCAGAGAAAAATAAAACACTACTAATTGCTTGATACAAATTACTTACATAAACAAAGTTATCAGTAATAGAAAAGATAATAAACTGATTACAATTGAATTTAACTACATTTGTTAATTATGTTGTAAATATTTGAATTTATAAACACCAGACAAGATTAGTTTACTCATCTTAAATACAAAATCAAACTTCAGTTTTCCATCACACATCCCATTTTTACTCGAATTAAAGTTTATGCTCATCTTAGGCAGATTTTTTTATTTTGTATTAATAGTATTCTAAAATGTGCAATTATTGTCATTTCAACGTCAAATAAAACAAGAATCTCAATTGCTTGTTTTACACAGTTTACCAATCTAAATTCATAATAGCTTGTTAATGCCTGCTCACATGTCAGCCCTGTTTGAACAGCGTGCACTGCAAATGTTTAGATATCACATTTCACTTTAGTCATCAGAGTGGCAACCGTTTTCTCATTAGCAAATTTTCATGTCGGCGTTAATGAGGAACAGTTATTTCGTTTTGACACCGTTCGAGGCGGCAACATAGCCAGCGGACGGTCGTTTTAAAATCTTTCACTTTCCACTTTACATTTTCCAAGCATCAATGACCATCCGATTCCGCCCAGGCATGTCGAACGGCGCGCTACCACAATGGAAGCGGGAGCTGCTGCAGCGCCGCGCCGCGCGCTCCCGCCCCGCGCCGCCCGCGCCCGCGCCCGCCCCCGCGCCCGCCGCCGCGCCCGCCGCCCACGACGACGACGAGGAGCTCCCGACCCGGCGGCCGGCGCCGGCCGCGCGCGTTTCCGCCGTGCTGCGCGGGCTCGAGGCGCCCTCGCGCACGTCCACGCCGGAGCCGCGGGACCCGCAGCGGCCCGCGCCGCGCTCGCCCACGCCGCCGCTCGTGGACGCCGTCGCCCCGGCCCCCGACGAGCCCGAGGCGGCGGCGGCGGCGTCGACGGAGGCGCGGCCGGTGTCCCGCGCGGCGCTGGAGGGCATCGCGCGCGCCGGCTCGTCGATGCGCTTCGCGTTCGAGGCGCCGCGGCGCGGCTCGCACCTGCCGCCGCTGGCCGCCGCCAACCCGGTGCTGGTGGGGCGCGCGCGCCGCGTCGGCGTCATCCGCCCGATGCCCGCGCCCGCCGTGCGCTCGCCGGAGCCGCAGCCCGTCGTGGAGTTCGACCGGAAGGTCGCGTCGCCGCCGCCGACGCCGCGGCTCGCGTCCCCGCCGCCGGAGCCCGATCCGACGCCGCAGCCCCGGCCCGAGAGGAGGGAACCCCCGCCCGCGGCGATGGTGGAACCGATCCCGCGCTCCCCGCCCGAGACCGCGGACGTGATCCGCCCCGAATCCCCCGCGGACCGCGAGCCCGAGATCGTCGAAACGAGACCGAAGGCCGAGCGACCGCTGACCAACGGATTCGCCGAACCGAGGCCGATCCCCGAGGAGCCCGTGTCGCGTCTCGGCGGCGCCGACATCGAGCGCGCCTGGAACGGCTCCAGCGAGAAAAGAATGGAGCCCAGGGAGAAGAAGCCCGCGGAGACGAAGGAGGCGAGGGGCGGCGCGGCGCCGTGGGCGGGCGGCAGCCCCGGGCCCGCGCGCCGCCCGCGCGCGCCGCCGCCCGCCGCCACCTCCATCGTGTTCAACTTCTCCGACCGCAAGGAGGTGCCCGACTACATCGAGAACGACGGAATCATCCTCCGCGGCAGCCGGAGGAACAAAATCAAGGTGAGTCTTTAAAACTACATAATTGCTCCGGTTTACAACGGCCGGGCCGCCCGAACGACGGCGCGCGACGGTGCGTGGTCACGCTCTGAATGCGCGCGAGCATCGATTGTGCAATTCGGGTGCCATCGTTCTCAGTTTTTGTCCACGTCCCGCATAGATCACGCCGCGATACGCCGCGCGGAGGCTGCTCGCGAGATGCGCCTGCGCCGGTCGCGGTTCGCCGCTGCTCGGGTATGCGCGCGGGCTTCCTTCCGACCTTACTTTGATGTTACGTATCTATCTCCTATCATTTACTATCTCCTGTCATTTATTAAGATTATATTAATTATCCTGTAAATTGTTTCATATTACATTGAAGATTAGGCACTGGCACACATCAACATCACCTTAAAGAATTTTAAAGGTCAACTTTCCCCTTGATAATTTTTTTTTCTTTGTATTCATTCAAACTATAAAGACAATTTAATGACGAGCTGAACTTGTTAGATAAGCGTCATTTACATGCCGCCGCGCGCCTGCTTAGCACTTCCTAGGAACAAAAGACAGAATAGCATCCGAGATGCCGAAGCTCGAACGTTTGCGTAATAATTAGCATTCTTCTCTCGTCAATAGTCGTCCGATGCTACCGTTTAATATTTTTAACGTTCTAAATGCTTGGGTAATTATGATAGCTGTCAGATTGTAGCCACTATAAACTTATTTTTAAGCCTTAAGAATTGATTGAACCTGATGGATGAAATTGATGGACTCGTTTAAAAGCGACGTAATCTACTCAGCTCATGTTTGTACCATATTTTGGAGGTGGTTTTGTTGATATTAATCTATCACTTCTACAATCTGGTTCCCTTGCGATCCCGCGATGCAATTTGCCACCTGACCGCGCGCTGCAGCTGACGCGCACTGCGTAACCGGACCGCTTAGGAAGATAGATACTGTCGAATTTACTGCGTGATTGCCCTTCTGACATTTAGAGTGAATCGCCAAGAGCCAGCTGACCGCAAAGCTTTCACGGCATGGTCAAGCAGAAATAATTACCTATCAATCAAGGTACAAAAGGAAGAATCTGGTGAAATGACATCGTGCTATTTGCTAGTTCAATTAGAAATACTCTCTAAATTACTTAATGCTGCATCTGTTTTCTTAACATAATCATTACATTATTTTTAAACATGTTTGGTCTAATATTTTGTATACTATTTCTAAACAAAAATTCCGATTGGAAATACTTTTACTTTTGCGTCGTCACTCTTAACTTTTATTACATGAACCATTAATTAACCGTGTAGGCAGTCCCAATAGGCCGCAGCACTCGGCACGATTCCGCTTTCCACCTGCCGCGAGAATCGATTCGTGAAATGATCGGTTGCGTAACGCTATGCAAATAAAAACATTTTCTACCAAACGGTGAAAGTGGATGCGTGCGACGCGCTGGGTCGGCGGTGAAACCCGTGACCTCCGCGGACCACTCTCGGTTTCGGCAGCACCTGCTCTGCGATGCCGGTGCTGGGAGCTAATCAAAGGGCCTATTCGCGTTATCACATCGTAATCGTATACAGTTTTGTTACGTGCATACTGCACAGATCTGTCCAACTGACCCACGCTAAGTGAAGCGGCAAGTTCGCGATCGCGACCGTGAGCCGGTGTCGTATATCCCAACGTTAACATTGATATACTTACCTATGTGTAAGTAAAATTAGATAGACTTAAAATCATCTCGTATGAACACAAAAAAGTCAAGCAGTCCCAAGATCGAGACAAATACAATAAATAAATAAATAAAACTGTCTAGTGTGACGAGTTTGACCCGTTGCACAAGCTTTATAATAATTATTCGACGACGACTCGTTTATGCTAATAAATGTCAATTTCGTCATCTTTTAAATGTGCAATTTTATTTGCATAATCAAAATATTAAACACTAATGGCTAAGTAGGTAAAAAAGTTGATATTCGAGTAAGTCGATCGTCAGACGTAATCGATGCATTTCACGATGAATTACATGCGTTATATCGGCATGCGCTAATTGCGCGCGCGCACTTGAACACGACAGACCAGAAGCAATTGGCCGTAATTGCTTTAATGCCAAGGCTACGCGAACCTGAATATCTATTTCCTTCTAATTAAAACCCGAATTTATCGATACTTACCGATAAATATGATAAAATTAAATTATTATAAGCACACCTGACCTGATACAGCTAACAATTCAATTTATTGATACAACTGTTCTATTTACTGTCCATTCTCAGCTACAAAGCAAAATTCTTGACCTCCAAATGTCCCAGAACCTTACTTCCTTTAAAATTTTAATTGAAATTAAACTAGATTATTTTGCCCGCAGCTTCGCTTATATCAGTTTGACACAGAAAGACTATCAGACGCATCTACCTTTCAAAAACCGGGATAAAAACTGTCCTACAATTTTCTTCTTGACAAATTGTATTGAACTGAACCTCCCTCATGAATCACTCTCATCATCATTATCTCAGCCCAGACCGTCCACTGCTGAACATAAGCTTCCCCCACTCCATCTACATATTGGTAAAAACTACATGAAATTCCGGTCAGTGGTTTTTAAGTTCATCGCAACAGACAAATGCAGCCAATGATTTTGTTTTAAAATATTTAAAAATTCGAAAACCGTGTACAATTTAACTAAGGAAACAAACTTTATTATTTTTGATCCAAAATATTAATATTAAAGGTGTAAATTAACGTTGAATGTTCCGCTTCAGCTTGCACGCGGGCGGGGTGACAGTCCTCGGGCCTGGCTCAGGTTAATTTCATGAACAAACAAAATAAATACATTATTTTTTTTTATTGGGTACATGTAATGGTATATAGTGTAGAGTAGAGAATTTTCAATCCTGTAATTATTTAAGTAAGGCAGTTACTACGTAAGTCAAAATTCTTTAGATACAATTACATGAATTCTGTATATAATATACATATTGTAAATTGGTAATTTGTGTCGCACGATTGCATGTTCAACACCAATGAATTGTCCAAAAATGGGCTATTTGAAGCGAGGACGGCCAACTGCTCAATCTATATCTATATATATGTCGGCGCGCGGTGCGCAATAAATTAAATAACTTAATGTTATAGTTCTCACAACACTTTGAATGTGTTAGCTAGTTTATTGCTATGGAATTTTAAGCAGCGCCAAAGCTCTTATGGTCAGAGTTAAGTGCGCGCCTGGGAACGAAGGTGACATAAATCTCCCTGTTGCCTGACGTAGTTGTGGACCCGTTCAAGTGCAGTATTGATGGATTAATAGCTTTACAAAAACTTCAGGTACAGAGCCCTGAAACGTAGATATTCTGGGACTCAGTCTTAGAGTCATTGCACATTCGGGTTTTGGACGTGGTGCTGACTGGGCGTGGTTCACAAATTCGTCAATCGCTCCCAATTTATTAAGTCTAGGCGTCTCTAGCTTTGTTAAAGTAATTCAGTAACTTTGATCTTTCTGTTAATTTAACTGTGGACAATATTGATTAAATTACGAACCAGTCTTTACATTCTAGTCTAGTAAAGTTAGTCGTTTATAATCAGTGATTATAATTAGTGTTAGTATCCACTCGCACGTGTTCCCTATACGCCCACATAGGTAGATAGTATGAATTCAATGAGAGACCCTTCTGGTGCCGTCCGAGAGCCCGACGCTCCGACATATATATATATATAAAAGAAAGTCGTGTTAGTTACTCCACTTATAACTCAAGAACGGCTAAACCGATTTAGCTGAAAATTGTCAGGGAGGTAGTTTAGAGCCAGGAGAAGGACATAGGATACATTTTATCCCGTTCGAAATTAAAAAAAAAAGTCTGCTTATTTATTGCCATTAAGGCGGAACAAAGTTCGCCGGGTCAGCTAGTAAGTACTATACACCGATCGCGCATTGTCCGCTCCGGCTCAGACGGCATTAACTCCACTGCTCACAGTGTAAGCACGTGGAATAGCTTCACTCCGTTATAAAAAAATCTAGCAGACGAGCTATAATGGTCTAAGGATATGTTTTCATTGGTCGAGAACGCGAGCAATCCATCCACAGTAGCAGTCCTTTGCAGTCAGGTTCACTTAAGAATACTCCAGCCCCAGTTCTACTGTTTACCTATCCTCTTCATTGCATAAACATTTTTAGCAGCTGAAATTTTGATACGGGCACACTGCAGCTTCTCTACAGCTTTTACATGTTAAGTGATTTTGGAGACGCAACTTACTATCATTTCCTTGCTCTTCGCTCTGCTTGCGTATTCATACTCATTTGTATAACTGGCATTAAGTTTCTAACGTGTCGTTGAATCTTGTTAAAGTGCTTTGGCTCACGTACAGCTTTTGAAATGATAGGTTTATTATAGAAAGCTTGTAAGCAAATCTTACTGAAAAGCGCGACAGAATAGAAATAGGTACCACACTTGAACAATCGCTTAAAGCTATCGCTATCGCAATCGCTAAAGCGAATATTTAGGGCTAGAGGCGTCTTACGTAAGTAATTTTCCCCAAAAATAAAATTATACGGTATAACTCTGTTATCTGTAACGGTATCTACTTTCATGTCTTCAGTAAATTTTGAGTGATTTCCAGTTGTCTCCATTGTTTGCGCAAATGACATTCCAATAAGTTTTGTCGGCAAATAAATAATTCAATTTATTTGTTTACTCAATAAATTCCAGTTAATATCAGTGGTAATGTGGGTTATTGTTTGCCGTTTCCTTGGTGACTAATTGCATATTAATTAATCGTACCCCGCAAGCGCAAGCGCGCACAAATCAACGTCCATTACATATCAACATGTACATTGTCTGAGCAATTAGTATTATCGACATATTTATTTATTGCTGCAATACTTCTTGGGGCTACTTGCGACTTCGTTTAATCAAAAATATGTTATCAAACCACGTGAGAGTGTGATAAGTGACATTTATTATTTAAGAAGGCTTTGTCGATTAATCCCTTGTGGATTAGAATTGTTTTTATTTTTAATATTGAATATTTGTTCCAAACTTTTATTCGTAAAAATCTACTCCTTCCAATGTTATGTAGGTACTCTACTTACTTCAATACCCATATAAAGTTTCCCGTTTGTCCACCTTTCCATGGACTCTGATCATGTTTTCTATTTTTCTCTGAAACCATTTAGAGTAAGGCAAAAAGCAATAGGAAACCTAGACCCCGTTTAAGTCCAAGATACTGTAGCTTAGACGTCTTGAGCGATTCACACTGACAATCTGGAGAAAATGTTTATAAAAATAGGTCTAGGTGCGTGGACCACTCTGCTAAACAAAGATGGTTAATAACACAGAACATAGAAAATATGTTTTCTATGTTCGGTGGTTAATAAAAACTCGATCCAGTTAGAACTCTTATCCATGTCTCTATTCTATCTCGCAAAAAAGATCTCGTTCTTTGGATTGTATCGATTAAACACTCACGGGACATGAATGTTGGCCGATTTATTAGCAAGTACCGTTGTAATTCAGATAAAATGCAGGAAGTAGATAAAAACTGTTATTTATTGACTGGTCATGTCGGTTACTGCGAACTTTTATTTATCTTTACTCCACGATTATATGACTCACTGAGATAATCTAGCCTAGCTGAACTTCAAATCAACGGCTCTCAATCTCTTTATGCTATACCAGCATTTATTTTTTCAGACTCAAAACCGCAGCGTTTCTTGTTCATACCACTGATTCCCACTAAGCGTCTTAAGCCTCAAAGAGATTAATTTATTATCAGCCTTAAGACTCCACTGCTGGACAAAGCCCTCCCCAAATATGTCCTGCGAAATTGAAATTGGGTACTTATCTTATAATGCAATCTAGAATTTAATGTTTCACTTTAAAAATATAATCATATTTATTCTTAGTAGCTACAAGCTCCCAAGATTTGAACCGATTCGCAAACACTGATGTGGATCCTACAATTGTTGCCTTCACAACACAAGACCTAAAGTTCCTCGGCAATAGCATGTGGGACTTTACCATAATTGCTGAAGATTAGACATGGGAATCACAATCAAACACTCAATAAAAAGCACTTGCGTATACGAATTACCTAACGAAACGATCGCTGATCCGACACGCGTTTTTGTGTAATATCTTGAAATTACCGCGTTATAATCAGATGACGTGTGTCTCCAATAGTCCCGCTTTCTACCGCACAATAGAGCTGCCAAAAAACGCTTCCCAGCGGAGAGAGTGTTTACATACGTCCATGTAATTAACACGTAAGCGCTCATTATGCAGCCTCAATTACTGGTATTGAGCTTCTTTGATTAAGGGAATATAGTAATGATAAAAAAACCTAATTGGTCGCGATTAGCAGTCGAGTTATTTGATAAATACTAACTAAACATTAACATTCTTAAAATGCTATTAGTTTTTTTCAATTGGATTGATGATTGATTGTGATTGATGATGATTTGTGTAGTTCATTGTGCTAAAACCACATCGTGTAACCTAAATAGTTCTTCCAACAATCGCATTAACAATATTAGGCAGACATGAGCTGACCCATCGTGAAAGTTGTCTTTCCACGAATTTAAGAATTTAACCCTTTGCAAGAGCGACTCCGGTTATTCTAAGTTATGTATTGATCCCGTTTGACATGCTAGTAACTCATAATTTTCGCATAATTTTAACATCTTATTATCATGATTGCGCGACGCGTCGTTTGCGCAACTTTACGCTAATTATGACTTATGAGCAAATCCCCACCCCACGCAACAGAAGCCTTACCAATTCGGCCGTCATAATTCAACTACACCATTACGTAAAAACGACCTAAAAGGTACATAACATAATGTAACTTTTATTGTTACTTTTAATGACCAATTTTCGTCTAAATACATACTTCATATGGCTTATCGCTAGATCACTTTTCATAGAGCCGTATTAGTTATTACACCATGCAATACATCCAGTGTTTTTCAACCTTTTTCATGACACGACCCCCTAGCATGAAAAAATATTTGGCGACCCCCCGACCGTTCGCTTTTTTTCATGCATTTTATAATGTTACAAAGATGTTTATAGGGACCGAATACTTCAATCCATTATTATTATTATAGCTTTATATTCCACATTTTTACAGTTTCATTCAATTAATCTGTATCTCTTGTTTGTGGCCCCACTTGGGTAAAGCCTCCTCCATCTTTTTCCACCTTTCCCTGTCGCTGGCTATGTGCATCCAATTTTTCCCTGCCTTGTTTGTTATGTCATCGGCCCATCTTTTCTTCGGCCGTCCTACGTTTCTTTTGCCTTTTGGGCCTTGCCATTTTGTTGTTTGATAGGTCCACCTCTTATCTTTATATCTTGCCAAATGACCTGCCCAGTTCCACTTCTGTTTTAGGCTAAATTTAAGAGCATCTGATAATTTAGTTTTCATACGGATGTCTGTGTTTCTAGTCTTTTGTATTCTTCTTAGTTTTAAGATACTTCTCTCCATTGCGTGTTGACAAGAGGAGATTTTGTTTTTTACTTCAATCCATACAACATTTTAATGCATTTGCATAATTAGATCTCGGATAATTCTGTCTTTGTAACTAATGTTTTTTTACTGAGGTAGTTTTTACGACCTCTCGCGACCCCCCTATAGAGGCTTCGCGACCCCCCAAGGGGTCGCGACCCACAGGTTGAAAAACACTGGTCTAATGTATGTATTGTATATCTACTAGTGGCTTATAGACCAGAAAAGACTAATAATTACTGTATCCCGTATGACCCATGAGTAGTCTGTATACTTTTCCTACTATACGAGTCAAAGACAATATAGCTTTGACAACGTCATTAAACATTCAGTCGGAGTTAGGTTTAATTTTTCCGATAGTGATGAAAACTTGATAAGTACGTGCTCTAGATCCAGACCAATACCCTCGCCGACCGTTAGTCACGTATTTTTGTTTGCTCTTTGATTTGGGCCATGAAGACATAACGGCAGAGTTTCGGACAATACTTGTAAATCGCGAACAGCTGAATCGACTTCCAGGAATGGAATTTGCAAGCGGTCGTTAATATCGCGCCGATGCGTGGGCGCAGCTCGATAGCGCTGGACAATAAACTCGCCGAACAAACAATGAAAATTAATCGATTTTACTTACTTTACAGCCTTCCGGTTTCAGATTTCTGTGGTGTGTGGTTGGTTACCTATAGCAAGCAAGCTATATACTTACAAGCAGTAGTACTTAGCTGAATGCAATTCACTAAACACCCGCATAATGCGCTCTCTGCACTAAGTATGTCGACCATTACTTGTAGTTGAACTGTAAATAAAGTGTTTATAACAATATAACTAATTACTAATAATAATCCTATAATGTGACAGTTGAAATTCTAATTAGTAAATATAGTTTTATAAGTCAGAATGTATCAAGTGCGTCGTAAACAATGTCACTGAGACAGATTACACAGTCTACAAGTTTATTTATTTATTTTGAGCAACTAAAACTGTCCGAATAACGCATTGGAATGCACAAACATGCATACCTTTCAACGTTGTTGTCGTTGAAAGTTTTATTTATAATAGCAATTAGTAAACCGATATACTATACGCGTTCCGTGACACGCGAAGTTTTACTTTTGCTGGATGTTAATCATCGAAAGTACTTCGTCGGCGATCGCGATAACGACCTTAAAGAGCTATCGCTAACGACATAACGTAACGATGTCTAATTTCGCAATAGATCAAGTCGATCTACCACTAAACATTGAATCAACAATAATAATCATCTTGCATCTCAAATTATATCTTCACAAAGTTAAATAGTCGGTTTATTATGTAACATTCTTATGAATTCTATATTTAGCTTCCGTAAGTTGGCCTATAAAAAAACTTTAAAAAAGAGGGCGAGTCTTCCTTTAAAAGATTCAGAGAGAACGAGTGTATTTCTCAGCTTTTTAAGTTTTAACCGTTGCGCGGTGATCTTTTCCACCGAAAAAGGTCAGATTTGCTTTATGTATCACATTTGTTAGCGTCTCGGCACATTGTGGCGGACAAAAATGTCGGACATAAATGTCAATGTTCAGTAATTACCATCACCAGAGGCGGTAAGAGGCTGCTGCACCGTCAAACTGGACCGGTCCGGCGCGCCGCTGTAAGGCGGGGAGCTCACTCGCTGACAATGTGACCAACGTGGTTTTTCCTTTTCAAACACTAGCTATGCCCGCGACTTCGTACGTGTGAAAATTGTTTGAATATTTTTTCATTTCACATTGATGTTCTGCTCATATTTGTCGTAGCGTGAAGATATAATTCCCTAAAGCCTTTCTCGACAAATAAGCTAGCACGTTCAACCAAACAAATAAACTCTTTAGCTTTATAATATTTTAAAAAAATAAGTTGTAGAAAGTTTTGAAGAATAAAAACTCAACAGCAATCGAAATCGTTAGAAAAGCCGCTCCAGTGTAATGACTAGATTTCGTGCCGTACATGTTTTAAATAACTGTACTCGTTCCTTCTACAATTCCTACCTAACTTAATCAGGAACACGCTGCTTAACCGCCAATAAACACGAATTATTGACGTTCCGCCAAATGAAAAACCATGACTATCAAACCACATGTAATGCAATGCAATAAATGATTTGATTTGAAAAAAAATAATTCGTTTCTTTTTTCGCTTTTGTAGAATGTAGAGACTACTGTAAAAGAACATCAGGCTAGACCAGATTCTTAAGATTGTATCACGTTTCACGCCTTTTGTGTAACTTCTCGGTCATTCATCAACCGCTCGGATTGTCCTGAATAGATTGCGCACTTCTTTAAAGGTTTATTTGTATGGCATGATGTTAGTTTTTTAGTTTAACTGGTTTAGTAACAGCGAAAGTTGGTTAGTATAGTCTAGGCTTTACACCGTGCATCTCGTGTGTCGACTTAGACCTCACCTTGGTTTATTTATTGAATAGCGAGGGAAGAACCAGTCCAATCAGCCAGCAGGCTACATGCATTGTCTCTTATTTTTTCATCTTATTTTTTTAATTATACATATTTTTCATAAAATACATAAATGTAACAGAGCCTTTCACAATCTTTTCGTCATAGTAGGACCAAATGGATATTTTCCTAATTATTTTCTATGTTCAATTCCTATTCGCTAATATATTTCAATCATCTCTATCGTTTACCGTGGAAAATGGACCGGCTTCATTTTTGTGCGCCAGTCTTTACGTCGGCATCCCGTCATGCGGCGGGGGCATGTTTGCTTTACTTACGGGCAAGCGAGCAGGAACCAGTTCCACATGCCATTGCGGTGGGAACGCGAATTTATTCCGAGCCTGGACACTCAATATGGTCGAACGAGATGCTTTAAGACCCGTCCTTCATTATAAGCATTGAGAAATTTGTTAGTGAACAAAGTTACTCATTTGATGATTCTTAGGTGGGTACCTGAAATCTGAAAATACAAAGCTAACCTTGTAGAAGAATTTGCGACTTCATTGATTGAGTGTGGTGTGCCCTTGCTGGCATATCGAGCGGATTATGTAGTGTAACATTAAGTGATAAACATTTATCTGATAGCTTATCGTGGCCAGTCTGTACTGTCCGACGAGTAGCAAACGACGGCATAATTTCACCGGCCACCTACGCAGAATCTATTACTATGCGATATGTTTATAATATCCTACATCACGTACTTGACGTGCGATTTCTCCGCATAGGTACGCGAAACAATCCGCATTGTCACGGCGTCACGGCGGCTGTCACTCCACACGCAGCACTCTCGCTATCGCTGACCTGGAGACCGCGATCGGCAGCATCGTCACGTGTCACATTTGGAATCGATAAAAAATACGGTCAAGGGCCCCCATTTTAGTAATCCGCTGCTAATGTTGTGTAAATAGATTTTAGCGCTTATTTAGCAACCAAACATTTCTATTCTACTTCTCAAAGTCATTATCTTTTGTTCGATGAACCATCTATGGTGCGCTAAAATGAGCTGGCGATGAATCTGGCGCAATGGATTGAAACTAATGAATGTATGTTGGCCAACTTTAAACTAATAGCTTGGAGTCTGTCTAGAACCAAATGTGTCGGATTAACTCATGCACACGTGGTGATGAATTTGCTCGGACACGAATCTAAAGGGGTCACCTCCTACCGACCGGCGCGACCGAGTAGTAGAAAGTGTCTATCGTGGTTATTAGCATCATCCGCCGGACCATCGCACTTAATGAGTTCCTCATTCTTGAGAACATTTGAGTATTCCTTCCATAACATCATTTCTTATAATTAGTTCTTTGATTGCATAATTATTTTACCTATTATTCTGATTCGCATTTCACTTTACTTAATTTGCCATTATCGATTTTCAAAATGTGGTTATTACTCCGTTTAGTCGCAGAACTTTATGATCACAAACGTACAACAATCATTCTCTTTACTCTACATTCTGCACCTCCTTATCTGTAATTAAATCCATATTTCAATCTTCATCTCGATATCGACCCACAGTAGTGACAGGCTATTTTACCTCGGATAGTGTTACCTACTATCTTTACTGGAAAATAGACGAATAGTAGTATTAACGTAGTAGATGGTTTAGCGTGTCCCGCGTAAGGTGCGCACGCGCACAATGGGCGCGCGGCATGGTTCGCGCCGCGGCGCACGCGGCGGCCGCGTTCCGCTCTGCTTGCCGTGTCAGCCGCCCGCGCATCGCCCACGCTACTTACGATTATGACACACTGTATTTACACAAGATTACATTTGACTTTTATCCTAATACAGTTGTTCTTAAATATGCCTCTACTCTGATTATTTTCCGTCGTCGTTGTAGATATTATCTCGGATTTATGTCTTATTATCTTCATAAAGCTTGCTTAAATTGTATCGGTCAGTTTCTATTTTCATTTTACTTACGCTACTTGTAAGTCCTCTGATATCAGCGTCATTATTAGAATAATTGCCTCCTTCTCACAGTGCAGTGATATCACCCTTCCAACTTCTGTATCTTCTTTTAGATAAAAGAAGCAGTAGGAATATTGAAAGCAATAGGTACCTATTGGTAATACAAACAAGAATCATGACTCAACTGACCAAAATTATCAAATTCCTTTTTAGGAATTTGCATCAAAAGTTGATTTATTGTTTTCTTTTCTTGTGTGGTTTTACAAGGCTATGTTCTATTTCTTATCATAATGATTTTTATTAATCATAAATCATGCCTATTCCGTAGGTAGTGTAAACATTGTTATTTATCCAATCATAAGCGAAAAAACATGATATCTTTGCTACTTATGAAGAGACAATCAACAGGAAATAATAGTTGCTTTTTCATCCAGACATTAGTATTGTTAGTTCTGTCATAAGATCTATAAAAACTAATACCAGACTCACGTCGAGAGTCGTAACGTGTGCCGGCACCGGCGAACCATTGTGTGAAATCCAAAAAAGTTAATCAGCTTAATTGTATTGGAAGCAATCATTACCGTATGAACAAATTGATGATGACTTTTCAAATCGCTGTTGTTACAGTTACGGACACATCCTCGTTTGAATCTAGTTCATATTCGTCATCATTGATACTGGTAACAGTAAGAAGTGTGACCCAGTTGCGTACGCACCATTCGTATTTTTAGGTTCAATTTCGTACATTTCATGTCCTTCAGTCTGTTAAAATTATTTTTATTGAGATCTGCTATCTTTTTCAATCGCTGAAACTGCTGAAACTTAAACCTTAAATGAATATTTAAAAAAAAATGAACCTTAGCTAATGCATGTGCGTATAAATGTATAAGTATTGCGAAGTACATTATTATTCTGTTGTACAAGTTACTGATAGTCATTTTAGGAAACATTGCACATCAAATAAACATATTAATTGTGCTGATGCATGTGCGCATTTGATGACATTGACATTTAACGTAATGGTTAGTGGCAAATAAAATGTATTTGCCTAGTTGTATCATTAATTCCATTCCAATGTAATATGGTATTTTGGTCATTTTGAACATTGTATTGTGCACAAATAGCCAACGAATAGTCCCGCTGGTTCGGTTGCCTGCCTCCGCCTTCTTCGGAGGTTGCCGTGATTGCCGCCAACGGGAGAGTCGGACTCGCATTATGCATGCATCTGGCTACGAATCAGCAAGCACGCAATTAACGCCTGTCCACTCGCAACTTTAGGGATGTGACTCACATCCGGATATCAGAACGTGTTCAGAAAATAAAATAAAGACTCGAAAGATAGAGATTCTTGAAATAGCTCTCGTGTATGATATTTTGGATGAAAAAGTTGTGTCATCATTATTTCTTGTCCAATTTTGCATGTTTTTTCGTAATTTAATATTTGTAACTTCCTCCTTTTGTACCAAATGCTCATATAATTCGGTACATCCCTTAGTTGTTAGCAATTGCCACTGACAGGCATCGCATGTCGCACGAGCGACAACGTTCTGCTGCTGCTGCGACATTTACGTCCGTGTAAATGTCCACAAACAAAGACTGCTTTTTGTTTGCTGGCATACTTTACAAGTCTCCTCTAAACCATTGAGTAATAATCCACCTACACATTGTCTGCGCACCAAATACCGTAATAATAAAAATCGATGCATCATAACCAATAAAAAGAAAGTTAAATTATTAACGCCCTAATTGTGTTATTTATTACCCTTGAGAAAATGATCGCATGCACGACTGAAGATAGGAACTTAACCTTCAACAGTTATGAGGACTCGTAAAATAATCTATGACTCTGGTAAAAATTTTATGCGTTTCAAGATTAGAAGTTTAATAATGATTAATATGATCTGCGAATACAGTTACCATTACCCTTTTGATTTCCCTATACAAATAGAGCAAATTGCCGCAAAGTTCCTGTTATTTTCTTAATTCTGCAAATACTAATTTAACACTGAACGTGTCTAATAGTCGTGAAAGAAAAGCGCCAAGCTTCCCATCAAACGAAGAAGCATTTCCTTGAAACCATAACGACTAGTCGCACGGCTGGCGCGTCGCGGTTCACAAGCCCTCGCTAACGGTCGCGTCGCGTGTCTCTCACGCTTCACGCACGACACCGCGGGGTCGGCTGTCGACAGTCGACACTGAGCAAGAAGCTGTACTAAACCGTACAGAGACAAGGGACAAAGAATGTTCAGCTCACCGATCAGCCCAGCTGTCGCTTCCTTGCGGCCTTGGTTAAGTTAGGCTGTCTTTTGCTAATTTTATTTACCCAAAGACACTGGCCATGCAGACACATACATAAGTACCTCTAAAAAATATCCCGCAAAGTCAGCAGCATTTCGGAAAATCAGGACATCTAAAGTACCAACTTCCCACTTCTTTAATTCATGTAGAGTCTGGACTCCTGAACCTGTCAGGTTTTCGATCCCACTATTTTTAAATTACTGGACCTTGATATCAAGCTGAAACTAGTTATTTGACTTACTGTATTTTATAAGCTAGATTATAAATGTAAAATATAAGAGCTGTTCCTAACGAGCTTCTAGCTTATGCACTTAAGTCCTCATTAGCCGCGTTAACGCGCTTGTCATAAATCTTAATTAGAGTAGCATCCTGTATTCATGCAGTACGCTTGAGGCAGGCAGACGTTAATCTATTTATTTGGCAAACCCCGTATTGCATGTTTAGATAATGGCAGCTCTACTAAAAGTACTGTGGTCACAAAACAGGCTCTGATGATTAAATAGAGCGACTACAACACAAAAAACAAGCTACGATTAATTTTATTGACAGATCCAAATGCCCAGTTACAGTTAAGAGTTACAGTTACGTCATATCATCTACTTGTGTTTAGATAACGGCACTAAAGTAGTTTGTTTTCGCGACCCATTGTCAAGTCCATGAGAAGGCCATTATCCACACACTTAGCAGTTAGCACTCGGGTTCAGTTAACTGTATAATTTTGTAGTTCTCGATGAAACCAAGTTGTCAAACAAATTTCTCCAAATACTAGACCGATTTTTCAAATTATGAAATTCCTAATATGACACCACTAGAAGTCAATTATCCTAATGACACACGGACTCATCACTCGCAGTCGCACCAAATGTAGTTGCGCGCGCGCACATCTATTCCACTCTATTCTCTGCGGGAGGCGGACAGCCACCTGCCACCATCAAATCTACTTTCATTCGCAAAAAAAACGCATTCTTTATTGTTTTATTCGTCCAGATAACAATTAGACTACTTTTAATACTCTTATGAATCGCGTTCATTGTCTCTATTATTTACTTTTATCTAGATATCGTTAGAGGTGCGAGCAAAGAAGGAATTCAAAACCTAAAATTGTTTATAGGTAAATACTTAAATTTTCACTCCACTCTATTTTTTAATGCGGTTGCATTTTTAAACATCTCATAAGTTCTATTTAGAATTTGAAACTTGGAAGTTACTCGCATTTCCTTTAATCTTTTACCCCCTTACTAATAAAAAGTTACACAGTTGTTGAACACTGTTTTAAAATGTCATTTCCATACTATACGTCACTTTAAAACACTGTTCAACGAGCGTGTAAGTTTTATTAGTAAGGGGGTTAGTATTTATCTGAAAATATTTATGTCTACAATTCTTTTATTTAGATTTCAAGACTTGAATGACCCTCCGACACATTGGTTCCACATTGTTATGACAAGGAACACACAACACACCGGACATTGAGTCTGTTTTATAAACAATGAAATGAACAGTGTCCATGGGTAAATCCGCGAAACAGTAAAAAACTTATGTTCCGATCGATAAAAAAAAAACTGTTGTAGTTCTGGTAAATTAAACTTCTGAATAACGATTCATACAAGTTTCCACATAAGGCGCCATGATCCATATTGATTAAATACTTCAAGTTATTTCAATAATCAAGAAAACACGCACTAAACGTCATTACCATCACAGTAAAAATACTGACCTTTGCCGTTNACTAACAGTAGAATTGGCAGCGACAAAATAAACTATTTTATTACTTACGATACCACGGACGAGTTCAATGGTGTAGTGACCCATTTATTGTTAAGCGCAGGTATTACTAATCTACCAAAATTATACCGCTAATCAAATATCTAACTGAATATGTAAACGGCTATTTAAAATTGAAACTTATTCTCTCAGACGTTATGTAATATACTTATAATGTATGGGAATTTTCTGCAAATCATATCTATTATAAATAGTTGCACAAACAGAAGTTATACAACATGATTTAGCTTCTACATTGGTAGACGAAGTGCGAATCGATTTGGCAGTCATAATAACGAATGCATTACGATCGAAAGCACCAATTAAGATGAAGGTTAACTAATCGACGAAACGCGTGAACTCTTCACTTTCACCGAAACGAGAAGCGATTTGTGCGATAGTAAATAGTTTCAAATGAAAACCTTTGCATACCATCCTGGAGCCACAGAACCATAGAAGGGTGGAAGCAACACTTGATCTTCGGTACAGTAGGTATGGGTACGTCGGAATTTTCGTAGACCTTCGAACTTCTGTCTACAAGTACAGGAACTCCCGCGATCACAGTCATACAATCCATAATTTTTAAAACTTAAGGTAACTGACAGTAACTTGGAAAGCGTGTTGTTGTCACAGCATCTCTTATAAATCATCGGTTGATTGATAGATCTCCTCATTAGACAGCTTTAAGAATACTCTCCGAATCATACTAATTGCTATTTAATTGGAAACCATCCATCAATATGCTAGTAGTTTCATTTCAAACAGAAATGTCGAAACGTTTAAATCGATTTATCTTACTAATGAATTTTCTAATAATAACACTACATTATACATTTTAAACATTCTTTGTGTTTTATTGTGCTAATATATAACATACAGTAATTATGTACCGACGCTCTGTGATTCATCAGAGTTGTTATTATTATCAATCTTTTTTATCGCGACGTTAACCCCCGATAGTGGCTGGCTGAGAATTAAATCAAGTTTAGGAGTTCATTTTCAACACTATATTTTTAATGTCCAACAATACTGGTCACAATAAATCGTTAAGTCTGTTAGCTACCTTTGTTCTTTAACCTAGGAGCCCTCCTATAGTAGACAGTCTGTCTGGCAACCCCTCGAAGGTGAGTCACGCCCTTGGACGAATAAACCACTGGACACGAAACCTACAAGATTTCTAAGGAAACACGATCAACCACTTTTTGCGGGGGGAGAGGTTTGACAATTGTCAAATAATGACATTTAGTGCTGGGAAAAGATCGTAAATTTTTATCGATAGTTATGTAAATGAATGAATGAATGAACCTAACGATATAAATGAATTATGGATTGATTTAATATTGACAGTTTATTTAATTGAAAGACTATAATTAATTATTGTATCGTGTTTATTATAATGCCATTGGTAAATCATAGGTACAAATAATATTACAAATTATTCATATAGGTAGGTAACTAGGTGAAATATTTTTTGGCTGTGTTATCATTATCAAATTCGTAAAGCAATAAACAAGTAATATTCTGTTACGATCGACTGCGGGGGGGGTGTTGCGATTAGTATCATATAGCTCATTCGAACTAACACCTTTCATTCATTCAATCGGTAACCCAAAAGAGGGGGTGCACCAGACCATTTTGGGGTGTCTTACCTCCCCACTATATGTATACCCAACTTACTAAAATTAAGGACTTATGACGGGGGATGCTGTGCTGTGCTATGCCCCGGGTGCCAACCCATGCTACGCCGCCACTGTCCAGCAGTCGTGAAACCATTATTTTGAAGTAAGTTAAAAGTAGTGATGGGCCGACTATGGTCTTTGCCGACTAACCGACTAGCCGACTAATCGGTTTTCAAATTGCCGACTAGTCGGCCGACTAATCGGCATTGCCGATCATTCTAATACCTACTTACTTGTGAAGAATAATATCTAGATTTCATAAGAGAAATAAAACTTCTTGAGAAATAAGATTTCTTTAATATGAGAAAAAATAAAAAACAACATAACAATCACCATCAGTACCTAAGGTAGATGTCATAATTTTCGACGGCGGAGGGGTCAGGGGAGCTCAGGGCGGGAGGTCAGGGCTCCTGCTGGTCTAGGATGCGCGCCGTAATATTCTTATCCACGTCAAACTGTATGGGAAAAATTGATAAAATGGCGTGATAACCGCTTATCGCGACGCGCATATTAGGCCCACTGATTCCTCTCCACCCTCCACGGTGATGGTCAGCGAGCTGATTGCGTGGGGGTACCCCTGCCTGCATAGCACGGACTACCACTACCGTGGGATAGGCAGAGCCCGCCCTACAGGTGGGCATATGCCGGGACGGACTGTGATAGTTGATGGCTTTGTCCGGATTCCCATAGTTCTTCACACTAAGGCGATCGACGGAGCTCAGGGGTTATTTATGTGGGTATTCCTCATCCTTCCAATAAGAGGAGCCCCACATAATCTACCACTATTGGTATGCAATTCCATGCATTATTTCCTCGAAAAAAAAAGTGTCATAATTTTTTATACAGTGTGAGTCACGTTAAAGTGTACATATCAAAATGGATGAAACTAGACCTATTTTTATCGACAAAAAAGAGGTCAAAAAATTATTGAGATTTTTTTTAAATTTTTTATAGAAT